>NC_080389.1:44267852-44499965 GCF_028751815.1 Salvia miltiorrhiza
TTAAAAGAGCGGGCTACTATATACTACCCCTCTTAACAAAAATTTCGTCCCGAAATTTGCATATCTCTGCTAAAACAGTTCGGGGTATTTTTCCTTCATCTTGTCTTCAAATTTCCACGTAGCTTCTCTTGTCTGCGGTGTCTCCATAAGATTTTCACTGATGTGATTGAGACTGATTTCGCAAGTGTCCACGTATTGCTGGCAAGGGGTGCGGGTGTTCTCAATTGATGAACCTCGTTGTCTGTTGGGGCATTGCGTGGAGTAGTGACCCTTTTGGCCACAATTGTAACAACCGTTAGTCCCAGATCGACAAACACTCCTATGCATCTTACCACAATTTGGGCAAGGTGAAATTCCTCTCTAACTTTGGCTACCTCCAGTTGACTCGAGGTTAGTCTGTGCCTCGTGCCTTGGTTGAATAAACTGTTCGGCCCGTTCATATTCTTGCCATACTTTCTTACTAGTCTGATTGATATTGTCTTCGTTGTTGTCCCACTTGCGCTTCCCTTTGAGAGTATGTGAGGCTACTGGTGGATCATTTGGCGTTGAGATCAACAATGGGGCTGATTTGTCCGACGGCATTGCAGCTTCAACGTCAAGTGCCCTGTTCAGAGACTCCGTGTATGAGAGTCCTCCGTGGCTTGCTAGAGCCATACTGATCTTGTACCGCAGACCGGCACAAAATTTCTCTGCCATCTTCTCATCTGTGTCCACTTGTTGTGGAGCAAACCTCGACAGGTTGCAGAATTCCTTGTCGTATTCAACCACATGTTTCTTTCCTTGTTTCAACTCGTAGAACTCAGCTTCTTTTTTCTTCCTATAGCTTTTCGGAATATATTTATCATATAATCCTGTCTTAAAATCTTCCCAAGTATAACTTGCCCATTGTTCAGGTGTCAAAATTTTTCGTCGTGCTTCCCACCAGAAATCAGCTGATCCTGTTAGCTGGAATGAGACGCAAGATAGACGCTCCTCATTAGTACAACGTAGAAAGTTGAAAATGCGTTCCATTGCACGCAACCAAATCTCAGCTTCAGCCGGTTCACTCATTCCGTCAAACGTAGGTGGGTTTTGCCTTAAAAAGAGTTCTTCGACTCTCCTAGTTGGGGGCGGAGGGAATGGGTTATGTCCTCGAGCATCTTGTGGTTCTTCGGGTACAGCGTTACGGTTTCTGCGATTGTTATTGTTTCTCGCAGGGCGTCCTATCTTAGGCGGCATTCTGATAGCAGGGATGTGTCAATTAACACATTCTAGCATAATCTAATACAAGCCTCAAAAGAATTCTTGTACAGGTTAACTTATTCTAACTTGTAAACAAGTCATAACTCCAATGACAACATTGATGTAGTAAGCTTTAAGGGTCCTTAGCATCTCAAATCTATGAGTCATAACAATCCTTAAGCATATAATATCACATCATCTAAACTGGATACTTAAGCATAAGTCATGGAGATTTATAGTGGCTATAAAATCATGAGCTTAAGAATTATTCTATACGTATCACTTATCTTGCTGCCTTCACTATAGCCACCAAAAGATACAATCTAATTTCTTCTATGTTTGCTTCTATGTTCTGTCGTAGTGGTGATCTCATAACTTAATAGCTCTATGTTCATAGGGATTCATTCCATAGGCATACTTAATCGCACTTGCGTAAATCATTTCATTCAATAACAACATAACAAAGCTATTTACAGTTTCTCACTTTGTTATTACGATAATTCTCACTTTTCGTAAACATTAACTCAAAACTTGGAATAGCTTACCATTCTGCTTCGTTGAGTGTGATGCGATGAAGTGCTGAGCTTTGTCGATTGAACTTTAGACACTTTAGTGATCCATTCTAAGTTTGGCTTAAATAAACTCTTAGGCTCAGAGCAAACGAACTGCTCTGATACCACTCTGTCACGACCGGCCTTAATTAAGGATAATTAATCCGGGAAAACCATGACTGGGGAAGGGAAATTAAGAAGCGGGTTTAGAAAGGGGTGCATAAAAGAATACTCAAAGAGCTTGAATACGCGTGAAATATTCCTTAAAAAGGAAAAAGGCATAGTTCGCATAAAAATGGTACTCAAAGAACTTGTATACGCGTTATATTCCTTAAAAGGAAAAAGGCATCGTTAGGGGCTTGGCTAAAACATTATCAGAGTTTGCAACGGAAGGCGTAACTGAAATAATCAGTGTTTACAGCGGAATGCATAACTGAGATACATGTATGAAGACATGTATCCTTTCTGAGCCTACTTTAAGTTCGACAAAAACTCCACTCAGCAACAACACTTCATCGCCCATCACAGCTCAACCTGCACAAACATAAACATCGAAGGGCTAAGTACAAGAGTACTTAGTGGGCAGTTGCCAAGCATATAACATAACATCATTAACAATTTCACAATATCGCATAAGAGGCATGAGTTTCTTTCATATCCTTTGCTCATTAACATTTCCAAATTCATAAATAGCATAAGGGCATTCTTCATCATCAATCTTCATTAACAAACATCGTGTCGTGGAGAAGGCCTTCCCCAACGAACACGGGCATCGCACCTTGAAGGGGGCCTCCCTCAGCGGTCACGGCATCGTACTATTGAGGGAGGCCTCCCCCAATAGACGCTGTAATACTGGCATACTGGCATACTGCATACTGGCATCGCGCCGCTAGGGAGGCCTCCCTAAGCGGACACGGGCATCGCGCCGTGAGGAAGGCCCTCCTCAGCGGACACGGCATCGTACTGTTGAGGGAGGCCTCCCCCAACAGACGCAAGCATCAATCACATAAGCATAAACTTATCAGCGTAAAGCATTCAAGCGTAAATAAGCGTAATCAAGCGTAAATTACATAGGGCGTAAATAGTATAAACAGCACATCGTAAATTATGTAACGTGCAGCATAATAAAGCTTAACTCATTTAAGCGTAATAAAGCATACCATACTTGAAGATCCAATTTGCATTTTAAAGCATAACACTTGCATAGCATTTTATTTACACGTAAGAAATTGCCCACCTGATAGCAAAGTTTTGCTAAGGTACTCTAACTCCTTGTGTAGTTCTTACTCTCGCGCTTGACCTTAATCACGAGAATATAAAATAAGACATTGCCTCGAGGAAAATTCTTAATTAATGAGAAAGCGTAATTTAACTATGCATGAATCTGGTATGCATGAACTAATACTCTGAGCGATAATCGGGAATTCTACTATTAATCCTCGTTAATAGATTTAGCTAATTCTCGTCTAGCGCGGTCGAATAAAACTGTGATTCTTCCTTCCTCATCGGAATATTCTAGTCGTGAAATAAACCTCGCATTTGTACTTGATTGAAAAAGGACTAACTCGGCTTTAAACGAGGTGTGACCTTGTAGAAATTATCGGGCTTTTCGATAGAAGCATCATTACTAGCGTAACCTCAAATAATTAATAGGCTCAAAAGAGAGTAGCCAATTAATTAAATAAACCAGTGGCTTAAATGAAATAAACAATAATGGCTTGCTTTAAAGTCGGAAGTCCAAAAACATTAATTAATAAACTGGGCGGCTCATTACTGATAAATAATTGGGCTCCATCAAAAATTGATACTGCTAGGCTTAGCTCAAAGGAGTAACTTCAGCTCAAGCTTTAAAAGAATTAAAGCCCAACTTAAAAAGTCTTCGACCCAAAACAATTAAAATAGGGGTCCAAATAATAATTAATGTGGACTGAAAAGAATTAATCTTAGCCCAAAAAGGCAATTTAATCGGCCAAAATGATGAATTAAACTGGCCCAACGAAATATAAATGGGACTAGAATAATAGCCCATCATAAAATATGCATCAACCCAACTCCTTAAAAAAAATTCGAGCCCAATGTAATGGCCCAACAGTTCAACTCAAAGCCCATTTTGAATAAAATGTAGTTGGGCTTTCATTAATAAACTCGGCCCAAGGAAAAACAATAAAGGCCCAAACTTTAATTAAAATTGGCCCAAATATTAAAATAAATAAAGCCCAAATATTTTGGCCCAACTCAATTAAAATAGGTAAAAGCCCAAATCTCATTCTCCCTTTAACAACTCTCGGTCTCTCTCTCTATTCTTCAAGAGCCGCTCACCCTCTTCTTCTCTCTCTCGCTGAAAATCCAATCGAGCTCTCTCTCTCGATTCATGGCTCCGACGAGGTTGCCGGCGTCGCCGCCGCCTAAGCCCGGCAAGGTCGTGCCTCCTCCCTTTTTCCTATTAGTCGGATCTCTCTCTCCCTTTCCTTCCCAAAATCTGCTCATCCCTCTCTCAAAATTGGCTCTCCTCTTCCTCAGCCGTTCAGCCACCATCGTCTCCGGCCGCCTTCTCCGGTCAGCGTCGACTGCCGACGCGTCGAACCCCGGCGACGTCCTCTATCCCTCTCCGCGCAGTACTCAGCCGATCCCTATCTCTGGAATCAGCGCCGCGGTCACATCCTCGTCTGAATCCGGCGACTCAAACGGCGCCGGTCGTCGTCTGGGAGTGGCTGCTGCTTCGCCTGGAGTCGCCGCCGACTGCTGCTGTTTCGCCGGAGTCGCCGCCTGCTACCGCTGCTGTTGTTCCCGTTTTACGATGAGGTAGCAGGAGCTTGTCGCCGTTATCTCCGTCGTTGCAGCTGGACTGAACAAGGAAGTCGGCCTCTCTTTTCTTCCATAAGCTAAGTCTTTGTTCTATCTTCCTCTTCTTCTTAATTGCTAAGTTAGTAATACTCTACTGTTAATAGGAAATTCTAGTCTGGCAGTACATAACTCAACTCTCTTAGTTTCTATATTGTCGATTATGCAAGGGATTAATGGCGTGTGGCTTTGCTACTGCATCATAAAAGTTCTCATGCATATATATCTCATGAAAAGAATACATATACATACTGATTTCTGCCTAAAGATTATATGAGTTTGCTAAGTCTCTTTATGAATATACTCATTGTATGCTTAGTATCCTTTAATCGATCATGCTTGTTGAATGAAATACGAATGGATTGAATGAGCTGAGCCTAGTGTTTACCTGTAATTGCTTGTTGTTGGTGGTTGTTTGTTGCTATTGAATCAGTGGATAGAAACTGAAATAAATTGCTTATTTGCTTAACAATTGCAGGATGAACTTAATCAAAGGAGAAGAAAGCATTGAAGCCAAGCCTTACCTTGAGAGCTTCGGCTGAAATGAACTGGAACTGATCCTCTGAACTTTTGGATGAAAATGAAATGAGAGTGAATATTGCATTTGTTGGGTGGGGAGCAAAGGGTGGTGGCTGATAGTATAAAGGGAATGAATAATTGAGTGGAGTTGGTGGAGTGGAGTTAGTGGGAAGTTTGGTGGTCGGCTCTTTCATCTAATTTCCCTACTTTTGAATTTTCTCTCTTATTGACTAATGTGCCTACACTTGAGTGAAGGCATTAAGTGAGCCACGTAGAGTCCAATCCTTTGTAATATACTAAACGATTTTCCCCAAGTTGGGAACTAGCCTGTAATCTATAAACTGTAAATAAATACTGGCTTCGATTTTAAATCATCGCATTTCTGTATTTGCTTGATATCTTTTTCCTTGCCTGCTGATAAACTGTAATATAACTTAAATTAAATCCGTAGATTTAATCTGCGTTGCAGTCGGAATAATTCCTCGACTTCTAGTAAATAATAGAAATAATATTTCTATCGCATATAAATTAATAACTTGACTTTGCTAAGTCAGTTATTAAACTGGATAATAAATTATTGAATGGTTCAATAATCCTCGTCGCGTTTTTCTCATATGTTATAAAAGTATAAAGCTAAAATAATAACTCCGTTTCTGATCAGGACCATAAACTGGATTCATTTATAAAAATTGCATTTACTAGTTTTAATCATAATTAAAAGAGCGGGCTACTACATACTACCCCTCTTAACAAAAATTTCGTCCCGAAATTTGCATATCTCTGCTAAAACAGTTCGGGGTATTTTTCCTTCATCTTGTCTTCAAATTTCCACGTAGCTTCTCTTGTCTGCGGTGTCTCCATAAGATTTTCACTGATGTGATTGAGACTGATTTCGCAAGTGTCCACGTATTGCTGGCAAGGGGTGCGGGTGTTCTCAATTGATGAACCTCGTTGTCTGTTGGGGCATTGCGTGGAGTAGTGACCCTTTTGGCCACAATTGTAACAACCGTTAGTCCCAGATCGACAAACACTCCTATGCATCTTACCACAATTTGGGCAAGGTGAAATTCCTCTCTAACTTTGGCTACCTCCAGTTGACTCGAGGTTAGTCTGTGCCTCGTGCCTTGGTTGAATAAACTGTTCGGCCCGTTCATATTCTTGCCATACTTTCTTACTAGTCTGATTGATATTGTCTTCGTTGTTGTCCCACTTGCGCTTCCCTTTGAGAGTATGTGAGGCTACTGGTGGATCATTTGGCGTTGAGATCAACAATGGGGCTGATTTGTCCGACGGCATTGCAGCTTCAACGTCAAGTGCCCTGTTCAGAGACTCCGTGTATGAGAGTCCTCCGTGGCTTGCTAGAGCCATACTGATCTTGTACCGCAGACCGGCACAAAATTTCTCTGCCATCTTCTCATCTGTGTCCACTTGTTGTGGAGCAAACCTCGACAGGTTGCAGAATTCCTTGTCGTATTCAACCACATGTTTCTTTCCTTGTTTCAACTCGTAGAACTCAGCTTCTTTTTTCTTCCTATAGCTTTTCGGAATATATTTATCATATAATCCTGTCTTAAAATCTTCCCAAGTATAACTTGCCCATTGTTCAGGTGTCAAAATTTTTCGTCGTGCTTCCCACCAGAAATCAGCTGATCCTGTTAGCTGGAATGAGACGCAAGATAGACGCTCCTCATTAGTACAACGTAGAAAGTTGAAAATGCGTTCCATTGCACGCAACCAAATCTCAGCTTCAGCCGGTTCACTCGTTCCGTCAAACGTAGGTGGGTTTTGCCTTAAAAAGAGTTCTTCGACTCTCCTAGTTGGGGGCGGAGGGAATGGGTTATGTCCTCGAGCATCTTGTGGTTCTTCGGGTACAGCGTTACGGTTTCTGCGATTGTTATTGTTTCTCGCAGGGCGTCCTATCTTAGGCGGCATTCTGATAGCAGGGATGTGTCAATTAACACATTCTAGCATAATCTAATACAAGCCTCAAAAGAATTCTTGTACAGGTTAACTTATTCTAACTTGTAAACAAGTCATAACTCCAATGACAACATTGATGTAGTAAGCTTTAAGGGTCCTTAGCATCTCAAATCTATGAGTCATAACAATCCTTAAGCATATAATATCACATCATCTAAACTGGATACTTAAGCATAAGTCATGGAGATTTATAGTGGCTATAAAATCATGAGCTTAAGAATTATTCTATACGTATCACTTATCTTGCTGCCTTCACTATAGCCACCAAAAGATACAATCTAATTTCTTCTATGTTTGCTTCTATGTTCTGTCGTAGTGGTGATCTCATAACTTAATAGCTCTATGTTCATAGGGATTCATTCCATAGGCATACTTAATCGCACTTGCGTAAATCATTTCATTCAATAACAACATAACAAAGCTATTTACAGTTTCTCACTTTGTTATTACGATAATTCTCACTTTTCGTAAACATTAACTCAAAACTTGGAATAGCTTACCATTCTGCTTCGTTGAGTGTGATGCGATGAAGTGCTGAGCTTTGTCGATTGAACTTTAGACACTTTAGTGATCCATTCTAAGTTTGGCTTAAATAAACTCTTAGGCTCAGAGCAAACGAACTGCTCTGATACCACTCTGTCACGACCGGCCTTAATTAAGGATAATTAATCCGGGAAAACCATGACTGGGGAAGGGAAATTAAGAAGCGGGTTTAGAAAGGGGTGCATAAAAGAATACTCAAAGAGCTTGAATACGCGTGAAATATTCCTTAAAAAGGAAAAAGGCATAGTTCGCATAAAAATGGTACTCAAAGAACTTGTATACGCGTTATATTCCTTAAAAGGAAAAAGGCATCGTTAGGGGCTTGGCTAAAACATTATCAGAGTTTGCAACGGAAGGCGTAACTGAAATAATCAGTGTTTACAGCGGAATGCATAACTGAGATACATGTATGAAGACATGTATCCTTTCTGAGCCTACTTTAAGTTCGACAAAAACTCCACTCAGCAACAACACTTCATCGCCCATCACAGCTCAACCTGCACAAACATAAACATCGAAGGGCTAAGTACAAGAGTACTTAGTGGGCAGTTGCCAAGCATATAACATAACATCATTAACAATTTCACAATATCGCATAAGAGGCATGAGTTTCTTTCATATCCTTTGCTCATTAACATTTCCAAATTCATAAATAGCATAAGGGCATTCTTCATCATCAATCTTCATTAACAAACATCGTGTCGTGGAGAAGGCCTTCCCCAACGAACACGGGCATCGCACCTTGAAGGGGGCCTCCCTCAGCGGTCACGGCATCGTACTATTGAGGGAGGCCTCCCCCAATAGACGCTGTAATACTGGCATACTGGCATACTGCATACTGGCATCGCGCCGCTAGGGAGGCCTCCCTAAGCGGACACGGGCATCGCGCCGTGAGGAAGGCCCTCCTCAGCGGACACGGCATCGTACTGTTGAGGGAGGCCTCCCCCAACAGACGCAAGCATCAATCACATAAGCATAAACTTATCAGCGTAAAGCATTCAAGCGTAAATAAGCGTAATCAAGCGTAAATTACATAGGGCGTAAATAGTATAAACAGCACAGCGTAAATTATGTAACGTGCAGCATAATAAAGCTTAACTCATTTAAGCGTAATAAAGCATACCATACTTGAAGATCCAATTTGCATTTTAAAGCATAACACTTGCATAGCATTTTATTTACACGTAAGAAATTGCCCACCTGATAGCAAAGTTTTGCTAAGGTACTCTAACTCCTTGTGTAGTTCTTACTCTCGCGCTTGACCTTAATCACGAGAATATAAAATAAGACATTGCCTCGAGGAAAATTCTTAATTAATGAGAAAGCGTAATTTAACTATGCATGAATCTGGTATGCATGAACTAATACTCTGAGCGATAATCGGGAATTCTACTATTAATCCTCGTTAATAGATTTAGCTAATTCTCGTCTAGCGCGGTCGAATAAAACTGTGATTCTTCCTTCCTCATCGGAATATTCTAGTCGTGAAATAAACCTCGCATTTGTACTTGATTGAAAAAGGACTAACTCGGCTTTAAACGAGGTGTGACCTTGTAGAAATTATCGGGCTTTTCGATAGAAGCATCATTACTAGCGTAACCTCAAATAATTAATAGGCTCAAAAGAGAGTAGCCAATTAATTAAATAAACCAGTGGCTTAAATGAAATAAACAATAATGGCTTGCTTTAAAGTCGGAAGTCCAAAAACATTAATTAATAAACTGGGCGGCTCATTACTGATAAATAATTGGGCTCCATCAAAAATTGATACTGCTAGGCTTAGCTCAAAGGAGTAACTTCAGCTCAAGCTTTAAAAGAATTAAAGCCCAACTTAAAAAGTCTTCGACCCAAAACAATTAAAATAGGGGTCCAAATAATAATTAATGTGGACTGAAAAGAATTAATCTTAGCCCAAAAAGGCAATTTAATCGGCCAAAATGATGAATTAAACTGGCCCAACGAAATATAAATGGGACTAGAATAATAGCCCATCATAAAATATGCATCAGCCCAACTCCTTAAAAAAAATTCGAGCCCAATGTAATGGCCCAACAGTTCAACTCAAAGCCCATTTTGAATAAAATGCAGTTGGGCTTTCATTAATAAACTCGGCCCAAGGAAAAACAATAAAGGCCCAAACTTTAATTAAAATTGGCCCAAATATTAAAATAAATAAAGCCCAAATATTTTGGCCCAACTCAATTAAAATAGGTAAAAGCCCAAATCTCATTCTCCCTTTAACAACTCTCGGTCTCTCTCTCTATTCTTCAAGAGCCGCTCACCCTCTTCTTCTCTCTCTCGCTGAAAATCCAATCGAGCTCTCTCTCTCGATTCATGGCTCCGACGAGGTTGCCGGCGTCGCCGCCGCCTAAGCCCGGCAAGGTCGTGCCTCCTCCCTTTTTCCTATTAGTCGGATCTCTCTCTCCCTTTCCTTCCCAAAATCTGCTCATCCCTCTCTCAAAATTGGCTCTCCTCTTCCTCAGCCGTTCAGCCACCATCGTCTCCGGCCGCCTTCTCCGGTCAGCGTCGACTGCCGACGCGTCGAACCCCGGCGACGTCCTCTATCCCTCTCCGCGCAGTACTCAGCCGATCCCTATCTCTGGAATCAGCGCCGCGGTCACATCCTCGTCTGAATCCGGCGACTCAAATGGCGCCGGTCGTCGTCTGGGAGTGGCTGCTGCTTCGCCTGGAGTCGCCGCCGACTGCTGCTGTTTCGCCGGAGTCGCCGCCTGCTACCGCTGCTGTTGTTCCCGTTTTACGATGAGGTAGCAGGAGCTTGTCGCTGTTATCTCCGTCGTTGCAGCTGGACTGAACAAGGAAGTCGGCCTCTCTTTTCTTCCATAAGCTAAGTCTTTGTTCTATCTTCCTCTTCTTCTTAATTGCTAAGTTAGTAATACTCTACTGTTAATAGGAAATTCTAGTCTGGCAGTACATAACTCAACTCTCTTAGTTTCTATATTGTCGATTATGCAAGGGATTAATGGCGTGTGGCTTTGCTACTGCATCATAAAAGTTCTCATGCATATATATCTCATGAAAAGAATACATATACATACTGATTTCTGCCTAAAGATTATATGAGTTTGCTAAGTCTCTTTATGAATATACTCATTGTATGCTTAGTATCCTTTAATCGATCATGCTTGTTGAATGAAATACGAATGGATTGAATGAGCTGAGCCTAGTGTTTACCTGTAATTGCTTGTTGTTGGTGGTTGTTTGTTGCTATTGAATCAGTGGATAGAAACTGAAATAAATTGCTTATTTGCTTAACAATTGCAGGATGAACTTAATCAAAGGAGAAGAAAGCATTGAAGCCAAGCCTTACCTTGAGAGCTTCGGCTGAAATGAACTGGAACTGATCCTCTGAACTTTTGGATGAAAATGAAATGAGAGTGAATATTGCATTTGTTGGGTGGGGAGCAAAGGGTGGTGGCTGATAGTATAAAGGGAATGAATAATTGAGTGGAGTTGGTGGAGTGGAGTTAGTGGGAAGTTTGGTGGTCGGCTCTTTCATCTAATTTCCCTACTTTTGAATTTTCTCTCTTATTGACTAATGTGCCTACACTTGAGTGAAGGCATTAAGTGAGCCACGTAGAGTCCAATCCTTTGTAATATACTAAACGATTTTCCCCAAGTTGGGAACTAGCCTGTAATCTATAAACTGTAAATAAATACTGGCTTCGATTTTAAATCATCGCATTTCTGTATTTGCTTGATATCTTTTTCCTTGCCTGCTGATAAACTGTAATATAACTTAAATTAAATCCGTAGATTTAATCTGCGTTGCAGTCGGAATAATTCCTCGACTTCTAGTAAATAATAGAAATAATATTTCTATCGCATATAAATTAATAACTTGACTTTGCTAAGTCAGTTATTAAACTGGATAATAAATTATTGAATGGTTCAATAATCCTCGTCGCGTTTTTCTCATATGTTATAAAAGTATAAAGCTAAAATAATAACTCCGTTTCTGATCAGGACCATAAACTGGATTCATTTATAAAAATTGCATTTACTAGTTTTAATCATAATTAAAAGAGCGGGCTACTACAATATCGCCAGAATTCAGCGAGATCAAGGGTATACCAAGATGGATCCAAGAAACCGTTTATGATGCTTGGTCAAACAACCCATCCCTTAACAGGGGAGATGTTCTGGAACTGTATTTTCTTAGTGCGGCACCAGAACCAGCAGGAAAGGGGAATCACGAAGCTTTTCATTTCATTAAGCTTCGGAGACCCGATACGGAGGTCTTAAACCAGATTAAGGCACCAGATCACCAAGTCTCTATCGTTACTACCTTTTCGAAGGATCAAATCTCCACAAGGCGTGCATGGGGATTATGGGTCTGTCTCACGGAGATGGACAAAGTAAAGTATAAGTTCAAGTTCTCTCATAATTCAGGACTTCGATCGTTCTTGTTGAAGAAAAGAGGCAGACACTCTTGCGCAACAAGATGGCGAGGAGCAAAGAAACTCGTCGCAAGTTTTGCAATATGGCTCATCTGGGCCATTGGGTTGATCATATCTGTGCAGAATGTCCTACACAGAAGGAACCAGAGTTCGGAAAAGGCTTCCTACCAAAGCCTAACAAGAAGAAATTCCGGTCCGACGAGTATGAGGAGCACATGACTCCACGTGGACGAGCACCTCGGGCACCAAAAAAGTAAGATGCCCGACAAGAAAAAGGGAGTCATGTGACTCGGGACAGGAGGACCACCCACTAAAATAAAAACGACGAAAGTGGGTGGAAAATAATGCAAATCAACTACCCACTGGTAAAACTGGGTAATTCTACAGAAGTTCCACTCATCAAAAGAAGACAAAGGATGGTGGAAAAGTTGCAGGCCCCTCCACAGCATTATCAGCCGAATAATGGAGTGAGGGACCACGAATAAATGTGAGAGCACTAAAGGGTGTCGACAATAATGGTCGACAAAAGAAGATGGCTTTCACTATCAAGAAGAGCTGGTCCACACCAATAATTATCATGAGATAATAAAAGGAAGGTTCAGCTCCATGTGAAGGCACTAACTAGTGTCGGCAATCATGGCCGACAAAAGAAAGTGGCTGTCACCATCCAAGTTAGCTGGCCACGAAGAAGGAATCCAAGGCCAACTACCAAGCAATTATAGAGGGTAGCAGACCTCTATAAAACCCCGAGCTCTGGAGAGGAAGTGATCATCGAAAATTCTCAACACTTTCACACAACACACTCTCTCTCTAGAATTTATCTTTGTAATTTTAATTTTTGTTTTTTCAAACAGTTTTTTCAATCCTAGTTTTAGTTTCTTTTATTTTATGTATACAAGTATCAGTTACCAATGAGTAGCTAAACAAGTTTGTCTCCTCCCTAAGGGAGATTTTATGAAATAAATTAAATATTTTATAATTCCTCTTTTAAAGCTTTGTTTTGTTCCAACTTTCCGGGTTAGTAAAAAACATTTCTTTCATTTATTAACAAAATATTTAAACGTCGGAACTTAGTGAAGGAGGAAGGTTGCAACCATCACTTGCGAGCGCGTGGTTGGACGGAGCCTGGTGGGCAGATGGTCCGTAAAACGCAACGAGTACTGACTCCTGAAGAAGACCATTCGGTGAAAGGTATAATGTTTATTTATGTTTAGAATTATTTTGAAGTTATACGGAAGCATGTTGGACCCTTTTTAAATTGCATTATAATTATGGGTGATTTTGCCTTAAATGGTAGCATGTTGGGGTTCCTTGTTGATGCTTAGTTTGATGTGGGGGTCTTTTCTATAATTTGTCTGAATGTTGGGTAGATTTGTAATTATCATGAAGATTAATGTGGAGAGTTTGGACAACCTTGAAAGTATTTGATATTTTGTTGATTTTTTAAAGATGGTGGAGAAAATGAATTTTCTTCAAAGTTGGTGATATTATACGCAATTATCCCTATATATTATCACCAAATTTAATTCGGTTTTTGAGTAGAGTATAAATACAATTCCGTTTGACTTGAATTGCTTATATACGGAAATTATTATCAATGAATTTGATCAAGTGCAATTAAATTTATAAACAATTGTGCTAATTAAGAAAATCAGCCGCGGGCGTATTAGTCGTACTATGCATACAGGCTACAGCATACATAAGCACATCCATTAAATTTCAGACTAAATTAGTCGTAGCTAGGAATAAAAATGAAAAACTATTCAACTCTAAGAAAAATATGAACAAACGACTGTGTTATAAAACAGTAAATATCAATTTAAACTTCAAATTATATCCTCATATTATCAATTATATATTAAATTATCAAAAATATTCTTTTGAAGCACGAACTATTGATTTGATTTCGATTATACAATTTGTTCATTTTTTTATTTTAAAAATTAATTTGACTCATCGGATACCATAATGTTTTTAAAATTATTATATTTTTAAATTACATAACATAAAATAATGTTATTTTCCATCTTACTAATTGGAAGGAAAAAAAAAATTACCACATTAGTAAAATTCAACGTGTCTTACTAATAGTAAAGCACAAAATGACGTTATTTTGTGTCATATAAGTTTTTTTAAAAATAAATAAATAATGGCATTTTCGGTGAGTTACGACAATTTTTCGAAATCGAGAAATGGACGGAAGGTACAATTGAAATAAATACAGTTCATAATTTATATAAAGATTTCAATAGTTCAGGGTACAAAAGCCAATGAGACCTAGCTCAAGTGACAAAGCTCATGAGGCACTAAAAAACTCTTCCTTGTGAGAGGTCTTGGATTCAATCACACCCACGTGCTGTAATTTTCCAACATTTGTGTGGTGTAATGATCCCGCCGACGTGCGATGTAGATATTTTCCACCTTTACGTGGTGCAGAGGTCTCGGATGCATGCAAGGTAGCGACTTATTTAATAATATAATATATAAATATCTCTTATATTTCAAAAAAAAAAAATTTGATCAAAAAAAAATATTTGCAGTTTTAAATTATATTTACCCAAGATAATACGCTCGTTTAATGATGAAATGGTTAATATTCAAAATTAAATTGAATTCAATTAAGTCAACCATCATATAATACTAAAAATTTTATTTGCCAGATAAAAATATTGCTTTGGAGCGTAGTCTTGGATCCCTGCCACATGTATATAATATACATGATATTAATGATATTCCTAACATAATTGACTAATATGAACAACGTATTTGACTAACTAATCAGAGCGTTGTCTCGGTCATATGCCCATTATTAGTTGCAACATTATTTTAATTAGAATTCATAATTATTCTTTCATTTAGTTTATATTTATTTAGGGGCAATAGCATAACTACCTATTTTCTTATCATCACATATCCTTTATACCCATTTCTTATAAAACATGCACTCCATGCCCTTTACTATTCACATTTTAACTTTTAGATTTTCTTTATCATAAAATTACTATTACCAATTTTGAAAATATAAATATCAAATCCAACATGCTTCCGTATCACTTCAATATTAATTTTAACGTAAACCAACTTTATCCCTTTAGTCGAACTGTTTTCTTTGTTGCGTTTTACAGACCCCTCGTTGTACAGGAAAACGTCCAACCACACACTCGCAAGAGGTGGTTGCAACACTCTTTCTTCAGCAGTAACTGTGAATTACCCAGAGCCAATCACCCTTGTTTTACGGATTGAATCCAACCACACAGACGCATCAGATGGTTAAGCGATGATTTTTTCTGAAAATTCTCAGCTTTGTTGTATAATACTTAGTTGGTAAATGAAAGAAAATATTTACTCAGCTAGAAAGTTGAGCAAAACAAAGCGTTTATTGAGAAATTACATAATATTTAATATATTAAGTAATATCTCCTGTAGGGAGGAGACAAACTTGTTTAACTACTCATTAAGTAGGCTGAATACATAAGATAAAAACTAAAATAAGAAAATTGAAAATTACTAAGATATATTTAAGAGAGAAAGGGTGTTGTGTATGAGGTATGGGTTTTTTGGATGCCTCTCTTCCTCTCCAGAGCTCGGGTTTTACAGAGGTTTGAGACCCTCTATACGCTTGTATTATTGGCCTTGGGTGGCCATCTCTTGGTGGACGTGACTGTCATCTTCATTTGTCGGCCACAATTGCCGACATAAATTGATGCCTTCACATGGGCTGGCCTCTCTTTATCATCTTGTGATAATGCTACTAGGGGCCGGTTGTTTTTATCCTCCACCCTCCTTTGTCGTTTGCTTTTGGTGAGTGGTCAACCTGTTGTTTTACCTCACTTCTGTCGTTTCTTTTAGTGGGGTGATCCGTCTGCTTTATCCTCCACTCACCCTTGTCGTCTTCTTTTGGGTGAGTGGATCTCTTGTTGTAAGCCACATGTCTCTATTTTCTTTGTTGGGCATTTTACTTTTTCGGTGCCTGAGGTGCTCTTCCATGAGGAGTCTTGTGCTCCTCATACTCATCAGACCTAAACTTCTTGTTGTCTGGTTTCGGAAGAAAACCCTTTGTTGAGCAAGTGATCGGCGCTCACAATAGATCGCAGAAAACAAGAACAAAGGAAAATGAACAGAGAAGAAGAACGCAAGACTTTTACATGGTTCGGCAATGTGCCTACATCCACGCGCAGAGGGGATCTATAGATCATTCACTATCAAGAAATTGAGAATACAGATACAAATGAGAGCTTCAAGCTCATAGCAATGGTGTTGCCGCTCTCTCTCTCTCTCTCTCTCTCTCTCTCTCTCTCAATATTCTATAATTCAACCCTTCATTATTGAGATAATACTAACTACTCTTTATAGACTAATAAAGAATAGCATTGACATCTTTTCACTTATCCTTATTTGCAGATAAGTCCTTCAATTGTTGAGTTTTGTAGACACACTTTCCAACACCCTTTACAAACTCTGGTTCTTTCTGTGTGGGGCATTCCATGCAGACGTGCTCGATCCATTGCCCTAGATGAGCCATTTTGCAGAACTTGCGGCGAGTCTCTTTGCTCCCTGCAATCTTGTTTTGCCAGAGCAGCAACCTCTTCTCTTCAAAGTCCTTTTCTGCAAACTTGGTTGTTGTTCCTGTAATGGTGTTTAACAGGAATGATCCCAGATTTGAGTTCTGAAAGAACTTAAATCTAGATTTGACCTTGTCCATCTCCGTGAGACATACCCACAATCCCCATGCTCGCCGGGTGGAAATTTGATCTTCCGTGAAAGTGGCGAGAATTGAGGACTGGCTATCAGGAGCTTTGATACGGTTCACAGCTTGGTTGTCAGGTCTCCGAAGCTTAATAAAATGGAAAGCTCTGTGATTATCCTTTCCTGCTGGTTTAGGAGCTGCACTTAAAAAGTACAATTCCAAAACACCCACTCGTTTAAGGGACTCGTTGTTTGCCCAAGCGTTGGATCCATTTTGGTAGACGCTTGATTTCGTTGAATGCTGGGGATATGGTACAGACTGAGGCTAGTGTCCCAAACTCATACCACTCCTTGACATCTTGTGGATTGGCGCTGGTGATCATCCACACTCGGGGATATTTCCCTGCGGCATCAACCCGGCTATTTCCTGGATTAATGCCTCTTCTTGTGTTTAGTTTCTCCAATCTTGACTGGTACACCTGCCATATAGGAGACACTTCAATAAAATCAGTATCAACATTAGATTTTCCCGTCGTCTGCGTAAGGCTGATCTTTCCCTCTTTAACCCCAGAAGTGCTGGGCTGACATGATGGTTCAGGGTGTGACCCCTTAATGATTTATGCCTATTTGTTCGTATTTTGAGATTATTGAGATTATAGTTTTGATTCACATCTTAATTGATTCAAATTGTTCATACATTTATTTCCCTCCCACTCTCTCAAAACAAATAAATCAACATTGTTTTTCTATATTAGAATGTAAAACATGTAGAAATAAAGAATGAAGTCCGATTTTAAAATTATCACGTTTGAAGAAACGCAAATTATTGTGTGCAGTGACCGCATGGTATGCGGTCACCCACCATCAGTTGCGTTTATATATATTGTTTGAGAGAAGATAACTTGATTGTATGGTTGTGCAGTGGTAAGGCTCTTGCCTCACTTCCTATAGATCCCAAGTTCAACACTTCTAACCCCCATTTTTTCCTTTTTTCCTTTTTTTTAAAACATTTTTTGAGTTTTTTTTTTCTGGTTTCCTTTTTTTTTTTTTTTTTTTTACGTTTTTTTTCCTTTTCCTGTTTTCTTTTATATATATATATTTTATTGCATTATTTTATATATTTTGGTTTTTTTTATCCTTTCGGTATTTTCTTTATTTTTCGTTAGTTTTTTTATTTATTGTTTTTCTTTTTCCCTTTTTTTTATATTTTGTGAAAAAATATTTTTAAAATATTACACTTCTTCATAAGAATAATTACTTTTTATGACGACAATAATTACTTGAGGAAAATATCTAAAAGTATAAGTTCTCGTGAGTAAAAATACAATTATCGTGAACAAATGTTTCAAAATTATTCCATTTGTTTATGATAAGTGTTACTTTTAATTATTTGGTTAAGTAATTATACTAAGAAAAAATAATTATTGATATGAATAAAAGTAGTGCTTATTTTTACTCATTAGAACTTATATGTTTAGTGTTCAGGGTTTAGTGTTCGGGGTTTTAAGGTTTAGTGCTCATAATTTAGGGTTTAGTGTTTAGAAAATATACTCTATATTGAATGAATGTAAATATTATATTAACATAAGTATACATTTGTGCTAATAAATGTATATTTTATACTAATTAAAAGTAAATATTTCTATTAGAGTTTATAATTTAGTGCTTAGGGTTTAGTGTTCATGGTTTAGGGTTTAGTTTTCAAGGTTTATGGTTTAGAAAATATAATACTTTATATTGAATAAAGGTAAATACTTATATTAACATTTGTTGTAATTATCGTTATAATAAATGTAATGTTTAAAAATTATTACATTTGTTGTAATTATTGTTGTAATAAAAAGAAATTATTATTATGAAGAATTGTAATGTTTTCAAAACATTACATTTCTTCACAATAATGTTTATTTTTATTGATAGGAACTTTTACTTTTAGTTATTTGCTCAAGTAGTTATTTTTGTAAGTAAAAGTAATTATTGATATGAAGAAAAGTAATATTATTTTCACTTGCTAGTACTTTTATTCTTAATTATTTGGTTTAGTAATTATTGTTACCATGAAATGTAATGTTTTCAAATTATTACTTTTGTTCATGATAATTGTTACTTTTATTCATGATAATTGTTACTTTTATTCATGACAATTTATATCTTTAGTTATTTGATCAAATAATTATTATTGTAATAAAAAATAATTATTAATATGTAAAAAAATAACGTTACTTTTACTCGTTAGAACTTGTAATTTTGTATATTTGGTCAAGTAATAATTTTTGTAAGAAAAAGTAACTATTCAAATGTTGAAAAGTAATGTTTTAAAAACATTACTTTTTTATGTTAATAATTACTATTTGTATAATAATAATAATTACTTTGGAATATAATGTGAAAATAAATAGAATACAAACAAAATAAAATAAAAAAATATTGTAAAAAATCAGAAAAAAAAGAAGAAGAAAAATGTGAAGCATTATACGAAGAAAAAAAACGCAAGAAAACAGAGAAAGGTAAAAACGTAGGCAAGAAAAAAAGTGAAAAAGAAGAAGAAAAATGTGAAGCATTATATGAAGGAAAAAAAAACGCAAGAAAACAGAGAAAGGTAAAAACGTAGGAAAGAAAAAAAGGGAAAAAAAAGCAAAAAAATCGCAAGAAAAAACGCAAGAAAACAGAGAAAGGTAAAAACGTAGGAAAGAAAAAAAGGGAAAAAAAGCAAAAAAAATCGCAAGAATAGAGGCGGAAAAAAAAGCAAAGAAGACACACCCCCCCCCATGGGGCCCAATGGGTTACGAACCCCTGCCCTTTGGGTTAAGAAGCATAGCGCGTGTTGCCATTGCACCACCCTAAACAATTGTTTATACTCCTATTTATCAAAATCTGGAAAATATATTTTGATGCGGGTCGGGTTAGGGCTGACCCAACCGCATAGTATGCGGTGACCTCACACAAGACCAGCTCTTGAAGAAATAATTGCAATACTCAAAACCAACTTTCAAGATCAGGCCGCTTAAATAAAATACTACAAATTTGAAGAAATAGCCATAGTACTTGAAACTAAGGGGGGTGGATTTGTTGTGGATTTCCACAGACCTTCAAACTGCAAATAGAATTATTTAGTTAAGATCAACAACAGTCTAGTCATGGTATGTGTATATACCTCGTCCTTAAACAAAATGATATATATTTATTTGAATAATTTATTTACTAATTATTTGAATTAATTTTAGATAACAATATTTGGTTACTATCATATCTTTTTGTTTTAATTGGAGACGGAGAAGGTGAGAATTGAACCTTAGAAAGAACACTATCATATATATATTTATTCAAAAAACATTTATATATATCATTCTTAATTCATTTAAATAAATAGGTTGATGACTTGTTTCCATAACATTGGGTATTTAATTGGATTGTTGGCGCCTAAATACAAAAAATTTAGACCTATTTTGATTTTTTCATGAACTTTGACAGTTGTCAAAGAACTCATTTTGATTTTTCCACGAACTTTGAAAATTGTCAAAAAAAAAAAATACACGAACTTTGGCTCTTTTTGTTGTTTCACATTGAAAAGTTTCTCAATCACATGATCATGTGATGAATATTTCACGTCATTAATTGAATCGGGAAATGCTAATTAGAATTATACAATTAGACGTTAAGTAATCATACACTCATTATCTTTCGTTATCTTTTAACTAGTCGGCTTAATTAATTTAATTAATGATAGATGACAATTATTCATGGGTGCACTTGATTTTTATTTTTTTTAATATGGAGTATTTCGTAATCAAAACGACGTCCTATTGATTAGAGTTTTGTTGTGTCATGTCGACGTCATTTTAGATTCAATTTTGACTTAAATTTTATGATTGCCTATCGCTCAATTGTATAATAATTAGTATACTTAAATTAGCTATTTACTAGTTTGAGTGGCCGGAAAAGAAATAAGAAGCTCTTGATGGCTCTTTGGTGTTGTACTACTTGGCTTATTTGGAAAATGCAGAATGAGAGTAGATTTGAGAACAAAAGATGGGAGAGTGCAAACTTGTTTGGAGAAATCAAAGCTAGAGTGTGGAGTTGGGGTAGAATTTTTGGTTTTGTTAATGATGGAGTTGGGTTTCATAGGTGGATGTCGAATGATGAATCCCCGATGATTTTGTAAGCTTCTTGGTACTACTGGTGCCTTTTCGTTCTATAATATTTACTTTTCTTATCAAAAAAAAAAAAAAAAAAAAAAGTATTTTTCCAATCCAACTAATGACGTGAAATATTCATCACGCGATCATGTGATTGAGAAACTTTCCAATGCTTAATCTCAAGTGAAGCGACATTTATTATTAATTATAAAATAATTATTTGGATCATTTTCTATGACAATATATTTCATGGGGAAAATAAAATAAATCAAAGTTCATGTATTTTTTGAAAAATTTTAAAATTCGTGGAAAGAAAATGAAAATTCATATAATTTTTTGACAATTTTCAAAAATTCGTAAAAAAAAACTAAAATGAATCTAAAATTCGTGTGTTTAGACGCCGATAACTCTATTTAATCCTATTTAATTTTGCTAACAATGACGATAAGCATTATATAGTCAAGTACTTCTATGGGTTCCACTCGAGAATTAATCTAATGTTATTATTATTATTATTATTATTTATTTTATTTATTTTTTATTTTTTTTTAATCCAACTCACCTGAACAACGGTCCTTATATGGCGGCGGAGGACAAGTTATAATTTATTCGGATCCTTATCGTGCAAGCTGTAATTACCTAATAACATAGGTAATAGAAAGTCAATTCCTAGTAAGAGACGCAGAGAAGACCCACGCAACCAAATAAGACAAAACTAATTTGTTGTCCTTCGAAATGGAATTAATTATTATATATAAATTTTATTAATAATTTTAAGTATAAATTTAATAATTATATAATATGTAGATTATGAACTTAGTATACTCGTATTCGTTTTAAACTCAATTAAAAATAATTTTACTATTCATTCTAAATTCATAATAGTAAATCCGCTAATTACCCGAATATGTTTAATTTTATTAAATATCTAAATAATCAAATATAAGGTGTATCTATCTCAATAAAAACTCATAAAATTTCAAAATAAACATTAACAATAAATAATAAAAGATTAATAAATAGAGAACATTTCAGGTAAGCGTGCAAATAATCTTTTATTTAGATTCAACAATTAGTGAAGTCTTCCGCAAAAAATAGATGTGAATTCCTGAAAATCTATATGTGTGTGTTAACAAAAAATAGTACGAATAATAAAAACAACTCCCTCCGTCCCATTTTTATTGGCTCCCTTGCCATTTTGGGTTGTCCCAATTGTATTGATCCCTTTATTAAAATGGCAAAAATAAGGGCTCTTAAGTGGGCAAAAGTAAAGCACTCCACCTAATTAACTCATAAATAAATGTTTTCTTAATCTCTGTGCCCAAAAGTAAGAGGTCAATACAAATGGGACGGAGGGAGTATATAATTTACGCACTCGTTTAAAACTTAAATATTTTTACTCGTATCAATCCCGATTTAAAAGTAATTTAATTATTCGCTCATCTAAACTGACAAACATGTGAAAGAGAGTAACTCTCTTTCCAAACTTATAAAAAGTAACCATTTATAAATGACACAAGTTTTAATAAAGTAGTTGAATGTGTTATAAATAGAGTAAGGGTCCCACTTTATTTTGAGTGTAAAAAACTTACCAAAAATAGATTGGATACATTTCATGAGGACGGACGAAAATGACAAATTTGATGCATTTTATGAGGACGGAGGGAGTATAATAGTATACGTTAATTATCGGAACACATTTAAATTTTATAAAATATTTAAATAAACAATATAAATTGTTATAGTTATTGATTATCTAACTCAATAAAAGTTTACAATTTGTTTCTGGACATTACAAAGTATACATTTATAATAAATAGCATAAACTATAAAAGATTAAAAATTAATTTATACTAATAAATGTAGAAATTATACATTGTACGAAATCTGTTTAGAATTTATATACCAGTCATGTCGCAAACCCAATTCAAAAGTGTTTTTACTACCAGTTCCCGTCAAAACACGTATAGTAATATCCACTAATTTTTTTCAAACTCGTTTAAGTCTATATATATATATGTATATATATATATGTATATATATATCTAAAAAGTCAAATATAAGTTGTTATAATAATTGATTATTTGTCGTATTGAAAATTAAAACATTACAAAGTAAATATTAATAATACCTCGTATAAATAATAAAAGTGGATTTGAACACCATCATATTTGATTAAAAAATAATTTTATTGCTTGTCCTCTTCCCAAACTCGTATAGTACAATAGTTATTGCTATAGCTTGAGAGTTGCATATTCTTTCTTGTTTCACAGTTGTAAGTTGTACAGTTCTTGCCATTGATTAGTGAAGATACTAGAGCTCTCCCGTGGATGTAGATCATCTTGATTGAACCACGTAAATCACGTTTTATCTTCTTTACTTTTTGTTCTTATTTCTTGTGTGAAGTCTCGTTCTTGTTTGCTCTGTGAGAGATCAGTTCTTGTTGATTGTTTCTTTCCAATTACTAGTGATCAAAGTGCTCTCGAATCACAATAATTGGCGCCGTCTGTAGGAAGGGAGGTAAGCGATTATTCATGGTGCAGAAAAGGTTCTTGAAGAATTGAAGAAGAGGATTTTTCAAATCTAACGATCTAAATCGGTGGTGGTGTCATGGCTGCGGAAAAGTTTAACATTAATAAATTTACTGGGAAAAATGATTTTGCCATCTGGAGGTTGAAGATGAAAGCTATTTTAACACAACAAAGATTGCTAGGTGCTTTAATTCCCAAGAAGTCGCCCATGAATGAAGAGGATAGTGAAAAACATCTTGAGATTGATGCTAAAAATACATAGTGCAATAATTTTTTGTCTTAGAGACAAGGTATTGTGCGAGGTGGCTAGAGAAGAGACTACAACAGAAGTGTGGGAGAAACTAGAGTCATTATACATGACAAAATCCCTAGCCAACAGATTATACATGAAGAGAAAGCTATATTTCTACAAGATTTCAGATGAGAATGGAATACTTGATTAGTTGGATGAATTCAACAAGGTTGTCGATGATGTTGATGATATAGAAGTTAAGGTAGAAGATGAAGATAAAACAATATTGTTGCTAAACGCTCTGCCTAAATCCTATGATCATCTTAAGGATGTAATGCTCTATAGCAGAGAGAAATATAACTCTCTTGAGGAAGTGCGTAATGCAATTAGATCTAAAGAATTGAAGGTTGTGGAGATAAAGCTAGAGGCTACAAATGATAGCCTACATGTGAAAAGCAAGTTCACCAAAGGAAAAACCAAGAAACATTGGAAGGAGAACAAGAAATCTAAAAATTCTAAGGCAAAGGAAGATGATGAGAAGGAGAAGAACTTGTCATCATTGCAAGAATTAGACCACATAAGGAAAGATTGTTATAGTTGGAAGATGAAGCAAGCTTAGAAGTAGTCTACAAACAACAACACAACTAATGTTATTGAACAATGTCAGGAAGCAGAAGCACTGATTCTTATCTCCAAACTTGGAGATAAAATGATCTTAGACTCTGGCTGCTCTTTTCACATGTGCTATAATAAGTCTTGGTTCCCTGACTTAAAGATGGAAGCCTTAGATATGTTGTTCTTAGAAATCACCAAGTATGCTCAGTGAAGTTAAAGCTTCATGATGGCACAATAAGGTTGCTCTTGGATGTCAGGTACATTAATTCCTTGAAAAGAAATCTGATTTCACTTGGTTCTTAGAGTCAAAAGGTTATAAGTTTAAATCTTTTGATGGAAATTTGTATGCGTTATTAAAGATTCAAGGTTGTGATGTAAGGCATCAAAAAACACAGTTTATATCATCTTCTAGCTGAAATCATTATTGGTAAAACTAAGCATGTCTTAGTAGATGAAACTAGATTCTGGCATGTAAGTTTATGTCAAATAAGTGAAAGAGGTGTAATTGAGTTAAAGAAACAAGGTGTGTTAATATTAAACTTAAAGATTGTGAAGAGTGTGTTTTAGGGAAGACCAAGAAATTGTCATATCTTAAAGGAAAATCCTTATTCTGTAGCCTCTTGAATATATACAATGTGATCAGTGGGGATCCTTTAATACCACTACTATTGGCGAAGAAAATTACTTCATGTCTTTAATTGATGATTATATAAAGAAGGTATGAGTTTATGTTATAGAACATAAATTTGATGCTCTTAACAAGTTTGTTGAGTGGTGTAGTGAAGTAGAGATTGGGAAAATTTGCAAAGTTCAGTGTCTTAGAATATACAATGGGTTGGAGTTCATATATGAGAAATTCCAAGAGTTTGGAAAGGAAAGGGGCATCAAGAGATATAGAACTGTTCTTGGAAATCCACAAGAAAATGGTGTTGTGGAGAGAATGAACAGAATACTCTTGGAGAGAATGAGATGTGTGTTGTGTAATTATGGATCAACTGCTATGTTTTAGGGAGAAACTGTTAGTACAACTACATATTTGATTAATATGTGTCCCTCTGTTTGCTTTGAGCTTCAAGACACCAGAAGAGAAATGAAGTGAAAAACCACCAAACTATGAGTATCTGAAGTGTTTTAGATTTCTAGCTTATGCTCATGTAAGGAATAATAGCTCGAGCCAAGAGCCATCAAATGTGTTCTTACTGGCTACCCTACTGGTGTTAAAAGGTGCAAGCTTTGGAGCATAGAGCCTGGGGAGGAAAGAGCAGTAATTAGCATGGATGTGGTGTTAAGAGAGATATCATGCCATATATTCAGAAAGCTGGTGCTACAAATAGTACATGAGTGGATGTGGAGCTTCCCACTTCAAAAACACTTAAAGATGTCACTCAAGAAGACACAAATGAAGAAGAAACTGACGAAATAAAGGATGACACTATACCTAAAGAAGAGGATAATCCGAGCAGTTATCATCTTGCTAGAGATAGAGTTAAGAGGAACATCAAAGCTCCTGACAGAATTGGTCATGCTAACTTGATAGCCTACACTCTTAATGTTGCTGAAAAGATTAGCTATCAGGAGCCCACTACTTATAAAGAGTTTTCACTTGTGCTGAGAATAAATTCTAGATAAAGGCTATGGAGGAAGAGATTGAATCTCCCATGAAGAATAAAACATGGAAGCTAGTTTCTAAGCCCAAAAGTAAAAAATGTATCAGTTATAATTGGGTGTATAAGAGAAAGCTAGAAGTAAATGGTGAAACAAAAACTATGAGGTACAAAGAAAGACTTGTTGCTAGAAGGTTTACTCTGAGAAAAGGAATAGATTTCGATGAGATATATTCTCAAGTGGTTAAACATAGTTCAAGAAGGCTTCTATTAGCTCTTGTAACTCATTTTGACTTGGAGTTGCATCAATTAAATTTCAAAACAATATTCTTCAATGAAGAACTTGAATCAGCCTGAAGGTTTTATAGATCTTGGAAAAGAAGCTCAAGTATGTTTACTTGAGAACTCTCTGTATGGGTTAAAGCAAAGCCCCAAACAATGAAACAAGAGATTTTATGAGTTTATGCTAAGCATAGGATTTCGTAGGTCTTTATATGATAAATGTGTCTATCAGAAGAGTAAGGACAATGGTTTTGTCTATTTGCTTCTCTATGTGGATAATATGCTTATAACAAACAAGTCAAATGTAAATATTGAGGAAGTTAAGCAAATTTTAAATTCTGAATTTGACATGAAGGACCTCGTAGAGGGAAAAAGAATATTGGGTATGGATATTCGAAGAAATAGAAGAGAATGTTAGTTGATGTTGTTCCAGTCAGATTAAATAAATAAGGTACTAAGGAAATTGAATATGAATGAGGCAAAATTTGCTAGTATACCTTTAGCTCAGCATGTAAAGCTATCTCAGTCTTAGAAACCTCATAATAGTAAAGAAGAATCATAGATGTGTAAACTTCCTTATGCCAGTGTGGTTGGCAGTATAATGTACTCCATGATTTATACAAGGCTTGACTTGGAACACTCTATTAGTGTCACTAGTAAGTTTATGAAAATTCAGGAAGAGCTCATTGGGAAGCCTTGAAGGTGATACTCAGATATATGAAAGCTACTGGAGATATTTGAATATTGTTTAAACAAAAGACAAATGGAAGGAGAGATACTTTAATTGGTTTTGTAGACTCAAATTATGCAGCTAATGTTGATACTAGAAAGTCTGAAATTGGGTATGAATTTACCGTATTTGGTTTGACTGTAAGCTAGAGATGTATGATTCAGTTAGTTGTAGCACTCTCAACTATAGAGGCCTAGTATCTGGCTATCACAGAGGCAGTGAAAGAAGGAATATGGTTGAGAGAGATGCTACAAGAACTTGGAATTGAACATGATACTATTACTATATTGTGTGATAGCTGACGACGCGCGCCCGTCGTGCGGCGTGCGATCAAAATACTTATGTATGCCCCAGACAGACAGTACACGCTCTTATGCCCACAATCTGACTGGTTAGTCTTAGCGGTAAGCTAGGGTCAATCCCACGAAGAGTGAGGAACCACTTTACTCTTCGGGTGCACAAATTGAGTTGTCACGGTCTCAACCTATTTATCTGCACAAGTAAACTTAAACGGAGATCAAATATAAAAGGGGTAAGATTTGAGTTAGGTCATGACTATTGTCGATATTGGTTCGGTCATAGGCATACTGAAGATTCGTCCATGCTCCGTACAACCTCAAGGCGTGGCTTAAAGACATTGGAGCGTTTCAAGAGATTATACTTCACACTTGGGATGGTTGAGTCCCTTGTAGTCACTTGGTCCGCAGATCACGGTTTTTCCCCGGTCACATGGTTGTGCTTCACTTCTTCTTAGGTAGTAGTCATACCTGTTATCCACCAAGTATGGCCCTCACCAACCTTCTCTCCTAAGGTCCACGGTTCCGCACCTTCAGAAGATGTACCATCATGGGATATTAATTTCCAGAACTGCGTCCAACCACTCATGTGATACCCCTACTGATGCGTAGTGCTTCCCTCGATCGATAACCATGGCTTTATGCCTCATCACAGTTGATGGGTAGTTTCTAGAGAAGCCCAAGATCGAGGAAGGATAGTGTATCCCATCTATCCTTTCCTCGCCTTCCGGATCTACAACATCTTTTGTTGATGCTGCTCAGCTACTCGGTCATGGGCATACTGGTTGTCACGCCCAAATATGCTTGGCCTTTGCTTGACGTGGATAATCTTTTACCGAACGAAGATCACCCGCTAGACCCCTACTGTCCACGATTCGGTACAGATCCATCCGGAACCACTGGACTCAACCGAATGCACAAATGCCTCACGAACAATTACATATCGACAATAATCATTTCCTTCCCTCAAATCTCACCAAGGGAACTACTCACACATAACAGAAAACATAAATGCGAAATAGAATGAACACATAAATAAAATGAAATAAGAAATACTTAATATAAAAATAGCTAAGGCAACAACCTTGGATTTGTTCATCACAACAAATTGAAATACGAAAAGCAAATAAAGTGTTTGGTGCGAAAAATATAAAAGAACTAAAAGTAAATTATTTTCTTGGTGAACTAACAAAAGTCTAAGTCTAGAAGAATATTAAAACTACTATGTAAGTGCTTCTAAGTTGTGTCAAGAGTCCCAAGAGTTGTAAGAGTCGTTTTCGTAGCCACACATGCTGGACTTTAAATAGCAGCTTGGTAGCAGTCAAACCCTAGCCGGCAGACAATATCTGGCAGCTGATTTCCTTCCATAATTAGCTTGATCCTTGACTGATTTGATTGATAATAGATCTCCAACTAATTTGGGGTTGATTCCACATACTTTCAGATCCTTCCATTGCTAGAATTCGCCAGAATCTTCCGGACAATCTCCTCTATGCGTCTTTCCATATATAGCTCATCAGTGCTGATTGCGACTGGCTGTCATGGCGTTACCAGCTTCTTCTTTCGGTTGGACTCATACCAGGTGGTACACTTTGGAGGTTCCCGCGTCTCGAATGGTTCTGAGGAGTACTTTGCCGAGCTCTTTTCCTGGTTCATATATAGCCCATCCGTGCTGACTGCGACTGTTGTTATGGCCTTACCAACTACTTCCTTCAATTAGCCTTACACCAGGTGATACACTTCGGAGGTTTCCGCGCCTCGAATGGTTCTGAGGGGTACTTCGCCAAGCTCTCTTCCTGGTGAGTTTCATTTCTGGCAGCTTGGATAGTTTTGTTCCAGTAATGCCCAATCTGATCATATTTCGTGCATATGCCCTTTTCCGAGCTACCTCCTCCTGAATACTTGTTTTCTTCCCTAAACGACTCATACAAAAACAAAAGAAGAGAAAAAATAGGGCCAAATGGCCCAAAAGTCGATGACACATCAATAGCCAGAGTGTCATTCATTTGGTGCAACATCAAGTATTCCACGTACGTTCTAAACATATTGATGTAAGGTTACATTTTGTAAGGAATATTGTGGAGAAAAGTACTGTTAGAGTAACCAAAGTTAGTACAAAAAAGAATACTTAGGTTATGTTAACTAAAGCTCTATCGGTTGCAAAGTTCAGGTACTGTCTCGAACTCGTTGGTTTGTGCTCTCACAAAAAGAGAAGTGTAGTTTGCTAATGGATGCTTGTGTTTTTTGGAGAGTTGTTAGTGGAATCTTCGCTATACAGTCAAGGTGGAGAATGTGATGTGTGGTGACTACATAGCCAGTATATTCAGCCGAGAAAATTGGTGACAAACACTGAAATAAGAAGAGCCGAATTAGTGGAGTGCATGCGGCTTATAACTCTCCCAACGTTAGTTATAACTAACTATAAAGAGGGTGCACTTGTTGTGACATGTACATGGCTTCTACAATCTTTCTTATAGAAGTAGTTATATATCTTCAGCTGGTGTATACATATATATGTAGATACACAACTCACGGTTATCATCTCATTGTATTATTTAGAAGTTAGTTTTACAGTAGAGAGAGAGAGATAGAGAGTTGTGAATGCAGTAGCCATTACTATTGCTTAAGAGCTGCATATTCTTTCGTCTTTCACAATTGTAAGTTTTACGTGTTCTTGTCATTGATTAGTGAAGATTTGAAAGCTCTCCCGTGAATGTAGATCATCTTGATCGAATTTCGTAAATCATGATATATCTTCTTCATTTTATGTTCATATGTCTTTTGTGTGAAGTCTCATTCTTATTTGATCTATGAGGGATCAAGTCTTATTGATTGTTTCTTTTCAATAACTGGTGAACAAAGTGCTCTCGAATCACAACAAGTATAAATAAAAGTACATGTCATATTCCAATTTATTAATAATCTATAATTTATGATATTTCCTAAAAAAATCCAATAGTGGATCGAAATAATGAGGTTAGGGTTTAACCACCCAAATCCGTCTAGAATATATATGCATGCACCCACTACTAAAAAAATAATAGGGATAACGGTTCATACATAACGGTTTTGGTTAAAAACCATTATGTATCTGCACACTTTTCATGATACATAACAGTTTTACAAACTCTATTATGTATGTGGTGTTGTCTTAATGTATTTATAGCAATATTAAATTAAGCGTTACGTATTAGCGTTATCTATTAGTGCTATATATAACGGTATTAACGTTATCTATGAGCGTCTATTTTATAACGGTTATTTTAGCGTTACATATGAGCATAATTTATTTATTTATATTTATTTATATTTAATTTATTTATTAATTTTAATTTCTAAATAAATTAAATCCTCCTTTAATTTCAAAATCTAAAATTTATGTAGGGTTTCAGTTTCTCTTTCCATTTATGTTTCTCCGATAAGTCTCATCGTCGTCGTCGTTGCCGCTGCCATTGCCAGACCGTCCCTCACAACGCCACTCTATTGCTATAGGTATTCCTTATGTTGGGAACTTATTGAAATATCCTAATCCTTGTTTTGATGATACCAAAATTCATAGGCCTTAATTGTAATAGGCTAGAACTATTCGAACTCAAGTGTTAGAGTTCTCTTCTAGTTTAGTCTGCTGTTATGAAGACTGAAGGACGAAGGACGAAGGACTGAAGACTGAAGTTACCAACTGAAGTATCAGTTGAAGAATCAGTCCGGAACTGATTACTTAATGCGTGCCACGTGGATTTAGCGGACTGATACTAAAGTAAAGTATCAGTTAAATATTCTTCCTCGGACTGAACCTCCAACGTTCAAAGGAAGCCACGAACTCCAAAAGAACAGTCGCATTAGATGCAGAGATCTCAGGATCATCCCTCTCTGCAGATGTCATTCCTATTTGGTGGCTACTTTATCAGAGACGTCACATCTCCTGCTCTTCAACATAGTTGTTCTCACCAAACAAGGAACCTCGAAGATTGAAGCCTCAGCCCAAATTCGAAAAGCTCTCCAACGGAAGAAATCTTGAAGACGTTCTCCGCCAACGGATCTATTCAAGACCTCTCCTATAAATAGCGCTCGAGAATCACTTCAATCTTCACCGATTCAACGACATAAGCTGAAACTCTGCCAAAATTGTTTCTCAGCCAAAGCTTAACCTCTCCAAAGCTTGAATCGAAAAAGAGAATACCAAAGCCAAAAATCAGTCACTGCTGATTACATACATTCTCTTAGACCTTAGGCAAACCTCTGTTTACCCAAAGCCTAGGTCAAAACTAACTCCAAAGAACTTGTTCTTTGAAGTTTAGTTGGCAAGATTTCAAACCTCCATTCGAGAGATAGAATCGAGTGTTTGAGTTGAAAAGGAGTTCAGGATAGTACTCTGACTCCGTGAGATCCTAGTGCAGGTTCGTGCTAGGAGTGAGAAATCCAGCGCGAGTGAAGTGTTGGTACTGAAGATTGGATCTTCAGTTGATTCGGTTGTGTGCACCCAGCTAAGCACACAGATAGGTTTGCAGTGCACCAGTTAAGCACTTGCGGAGTAAAGTTGTTGGTCTGTTCAACCGACCGTGGATGTAGGAAGTGTTTTTCCGAACCACGTAAAAATCTCTGTGTTATTTACAGCTTTCAGTTTTACATTCTTACTTGTGCTCTTTCCATTGATAAACTGAACACTGACTAAATTCAAAGAGAAACCTAAGACTAACAACGTGCTCAACAAAGGCTATTATGAAACTAAGTTATTTCCGCTGCGTATGTTATCAGTCTGACTGATCTATCCTCTGATAGTCAGGAAGACTTGTAACATCTCTGTTTTAGCAAACTCGACTGAAGCCTTAACGTGCATCAGTTAAGTTCCAATGACTTAACTGATAACTCTTTACTGAAGAGTATTTCAATATCAGTCGTCAACCCTGTTTGGTCAAAACTCCTTTCAGTTAACAGGCGTCTAAGTTTGCGTGTAAAGTTTCATTTTGATCTCTATCTTGAGATCCCTCTGATTTTAAGAAAAATAGCCTATAGGTGTATTCCCCCATACACCTATTCGAGACCTTCCGGACCTAACACCTTCTCTCCCCCTCTGCCCTCTGCTCTTCCTCTCCTGATCTCCCTCTGCCCTCTGTTCTCGTTCGCAGCGACCGCCGGTGCTGCACACCACCGTTGTTCCACCTTTTTCCCTCTATCTAGTTCTCTCTCACTTCTTCTCGCATCTATCTCTCTCTGTCTATTTCCCTTGCTTTATCTCTCTCTCTCTCTCTCTGGCGTGGGCAGACGCCGCAGCTTTAGCAGCATCGGCGGTTGCCGCCGCCAGGCAGATCTCGATTGGCTTAGATAAACTTATTTCTTCTTTGTGATAGGGTTCTATGTTAGTATAAATTTGAGTTTGGGAGTGAAATTGGAGTGATGTAATGTTAATGAATTAGGGCGAAAAAAAATGAAAATAAGATTGAATGTTCATGTTCATAGTTATCATCGCTTTTGGTAGTATTTGTTTTAGGATTTGTACTTTTTCGTCTTCGTTTCTCCTCCCCCTAAGAAATTATAATCGGAGCACGATTTAGGGAGATTTTTCGCTGGTACAGCAAAAATGGGTTCTTAGGCGAAGATGGACAAGATGCGGCAGAACCATAATTACCGCGACCTTTGGCACATCAATCTCATGTGCACCATCCAAAATGACCCTTCATATAAGTACTATTTTCTATAAGGTTGTACTTATTAATGCTACTGTTAATGAATTAAGCTCATTGTGATGAAACATAATAACTCTAGTGAAAGTTTGAACTTCGGAAGTCGGGTCAGTGTCTAAGCCATTCTCATGAGTTCTATCACTTAGTTTCCTTATATTTCATACTTATAAAATTTTATTTTTCATGAAGAATCCTGTGGCAGGCTCGCTATCTGTTCTCAACTTATCAGAAGTTGTGACTGGCAACATTGATAATGTAAACCATGTAAGGGGTATAAGCACTTATGTAATATGGTTTCTTAGTGAGTGTTTGGTTTAAATAAGCTTTAACCAAAGTCAAAACTGTGGAATTGTAGATATATACCCTAGTGCTTGCAGCTGGAATATATCATTAATTGTTAGACACTCTGAATCTTCTCATTCCTTCTTCCTTATTGACCAAAACCCTCATTCTTTCTTCTCTGTTTTTTTAATTTACTATGTTTATTAGCTTTTGGGAATGCTAAATATGGTTACATTGTCGAAACTTTAATTGTTCCTTGTGCTGCATGATGGAAGCCCGAGTATAACTACTGATTTGAAACTCGAGTACTATCACAATCTGGCATTTGAGATAATTGTGCGTTTGAATGCTGAAATGCTTAGACTTGAGCTGAGACTATGCAAACCTGCTTATTTTTGTACCTAAGAATGTTTCATAGACTTAACACGCAATGAGCACCTTATGAATAGAAAAAGTCAGTCAGTGTTTGCAGAGTTTTATGCTATCTCGTTACTGGGATGATCATGTATGTAAATTATCATTCTATTTGCTTGCTTTTGTTTCATTTGATGAATGATTGTAAATTGGTGATTATATTCTAATGGACAGTATGTTATGTCTATTTAATGTCATGGCTGTTTTCGCCAATATCTTTTGGGCATTTACATGCGAGTTTCATTCAAAAAAGGGCACCTAGATTATGCATGCATTTTGAGCCAAATCAGGTGCGTATGTTATTTGCTTTTGCTTATTCTGTTCCGATCACAGATGTTGTTGTTGCTGCATGGATATAGAACGCCACCCTTGTTGTCCCCAAATTGACCAGAAGTCTTTCTGGAAAGATGTTAGGTGAGATATCGGTCCATCGTGAAATTATTTTTAAAATTACTTCTTCCTACAATGTCTCTGTCCGGTAAAACAAGTTTTCAGAGATCTTCGATGTCGATTGGTTTATATCTTAATCTCGAAAAGGATGTAAAAATCATAAAAAAGCTCCCACAAAGAAGTGGGCAGAAGTGGAATCCTTATACGATGTGTGTTCCCAGAAAATGCAATGAACATTGCTATATTAGTCGACTGGTACCTGTATTGTAAAAGAAGCATGTAAGTTGATAAGTTTCTTAAGATATACTACTTGCAATGCTTTGAAAAATATTTTAGCTCTTCAATTTTATAGCATTTGTGGTTTGACAGTTGAGATCGATGTGTGTTTTTTCCACTTTTGGTGGTTATAATAGCTTACATCTAATAAGTTGGTAGGCATCAACAAGTACCTTTCATTTCTATAGTCGATGATCATAAATGGCCTCTTTACCATTCTGTATAAATGTACTAGTTCGTCTTACTTCCCAAATGGATCCTCTACTAGAATGGGGATGAAAGATTATTTTTGACATGCATGTGTTTGTTTTCAACAGGTTTGAACCTGATATACTTGCATTCGCAGGATGTTGTTATGGTGGACGAGAGAAAGAGAGGAAGGATTTGGCAAAAATCAGTCGGAGGTGAAAAACTTTACATGTAATAATATACAATTACTTTAAGAGGCTGAAGTTAAATAATCTATATTTGACATTTTGATTATGAATGGATGAAGTTATTTGGATGATTAAATATTTATATAATATATATGTTTTGGTTGTGGCATATGTTGTGTTTGAGGATATTGTATATTGTATATATTATAATTTGTAGTATTTAGGAAATCACTAAAATAGGAAGAAAAAAATGCTTTAATTATGCATTTAAAAATACATAACGGAAATTAATGTTATGTAAAATACAAAAAAACGTTATGTATAACGATAATAAAGTATATAAGAAATACATTTTATAATGGTGAAAAAACTGTTATGTTTGATATCATAAGTAAACGGTAATTAATCGTTATGTAAAATATAAAAAACCGTTATATATTGTAACAATACATAACGTGATAAGGAGTAATATATGCAGAGCAGAGGAATGAACTCGGACAGAGAAATCACTAGGGTCAGAGGAATGAACCTCATCATAACGGGAAAAATACATTTTATAACAAATTTTACCGTTACGTATTACATTCATACAAAACGGTATTTCATATGTTATGTATTCTCTTAATACCGTTATGTATACCCAGTATAGATAACGGTATATTACCGTTACGTATGAGCGCCCTCATACATAACACCACTATATAGGACGCTCTTTTTGGTACATAGATAACAGAAAATTACCGTTATGTATGAGCATTTTTTTTTAGTAGTGACCCATCCCAAATCGATTAAAAGTGATTTTACTACTCATTTTTATCTCTAATTTGTATGATGTATCCACTAATTACTCTAATTTGTTTAAATTTATAACTATAAATTGTTACACTAATTGATTATTCATCACAATAACAACCCAACACTACAAAGTAAACATTAATACTCCCTCCGTCTCACAAGAACATGAACATTTGGAAGTGGTAGGGGTTTTAAGAAATGTTAGATAAAAGTATATTGTGAGTGAAAAATGGGTTCCACTTTATGAAAAGTAGAGATAAAAAGTAAAGGGATTGTGGTAGGGTAGTGTACCAAAATAGAAATGTTCATGTTTTTGTGAGACACCCCAAAATGGCAAAATGTTCATATTTCTGTGAGACGGAGGGAGTATTAAATTGACTAAAGAACAAGAGAATGAAAAATAAAAAAAATTATGTAGGCATATCAACAAATGTTAGGACTCATTTAGAATTTATATGCTCATATCTATCTCAAATATGACTTAAAATTAATTTGATAATTTGACAATTTGTTTTTATCCCAAACTTGTATAGTAGTATCCGCTAATTACCCAAACTCATTTATAATATATCTAAATAACTAAATATAAGTTGTTATAATAATTGGTTATTTGTGTAAACAAAACTCGAACATTACATAGTAAATATTAAAGCATCCACATCGGTTCACTGATCAATTCAGCCGAGTGGATGAGTCGACCAATGCGGGCTGTGATGACTCGAGACATAACTCGATGGGATGAGTCAAGCTCGTTCCCTTTTATACTTGGCGAGTGTATTACATGCACCCATTAAAAAATTCATATTTTAAATTTAAAAAAAAGGCAACGGTTTGCAGCGGCTCTTTTAGCCATTTTTTCATCTCCACTTTCTTCACACATTCTTCTTCATTTCTATTCTATTCTTCATTTTATTTTCCTTTCTTCTCTTAAGATGGTATCATTGTTCTATGGTTCTTCATCCGATGGGAAGGCGGAAAGAATAGCATAAATGGTTGTGAAAGCGCAAGATATTGACGAATGTTTTTTCACAAACCAATAACCCCAAAGAGATATCTTCAACATGGGCTTTGTGTACCGTGATCATGAGGCTGTCCATTAACGACTTCTTCAAAATTACTTTAACGATGTGTGTGTCCCAACATTTTTCAGACGCCGTCTTCGGATGCAGAAGGAGTTGTTTTTGCGCATTGCTGATGGTGAATACTTACTTCCGCATGAAACAAGATGCTACAGGCCAGACTCGCTCACGTCGTTGCAGAAATGCACGATGGTTCTCCGAAAATTAGCCACCGGTATTTCTGTGGATACTTTTGACGAGTATCTGAAGATTGCGGACACTACGGGGCGGCTATGCCTCAAGAAGTTTTGCAAAGCTTTCATCAAGGCATACAATGCCGAGTATCTTCGGCCTCCTACACTGTGGATGCCACACGCTTGCTTCAAATGCATGAGCAGCGGCACAAATTTCCTGGGATGCTCGGGAGCTTGGATTGCATGCATTGGGCTTGAAAGAATTTCCCAAAGGTGTAGCATGGTGCATTTACAAGAGGTGATCAAGGAGAGCCAACCTTGATTTTGGAGGTTGTTGCATCCCACGATTTATAGGTTTGACATGCCTTATTTGGTGTTGTCGGATCGAACAACGACATAAATGTTCTCAATTAGTCACCTCTGTTTGCCGACGCCTTGGAAGGAACAACATCACCGGTGATATTTCAAGTAAACCAGCGCTATTATCACATGGGATACTACTTGTGCGGTGGCATCTATCCTAAGTGGCCAACATTTGTCAAGAGCCCACTAATGGCGAGCAACGCAAAAGAGGCGAGGTTCAAGAAGATGCAAGAGGCCCAACCTTAGTATATTGAGCATCTCAGGGAGATTATGATGTCATGTATCATTCTCCACAACATGATCGTGGAGAATGAAGGGAAAGGTGCTCTGAGGTGGAGGGATGATTTGGAGAATGGGGCGTCGAGTAGCGGCTCATCCAATGCTCGCCAATCAGCCCCACCAAGCTTCGAAGATAACGTGCAAAGAGATTCAATTCTCAGAGATAGACGAATGCATGCAGAACTTCGACAAGATTTGACCGAGCACATTTGGACACGATTCGGATCTCTAGGGATATAATAGTTATTGGGTCAAAATTTAAAATACCCACTTCTATAACTTATCTATCAAAAATACCCACTTTCATAAAACACAATCAAACCTATCCAACTCATAATTAATGACAAAACTACCGTTTAACAAATCCTCTAATAATTCATCATAATACAATTCCATGTTCAAATTAGAAATAGTCGGTGAAGACTTATCAGGCCCAACATGCTTCCGTAACACTTCGAAATTAATCTTAACATAAATCAACATTATACCTTTAGTCGACTGGTCTTCTTCAGGAGTCAGTGCTTGTTGCGTTTTACGGACCGTCTGCCCCCAAGGCTCCGTCCAACCATGCGCTCGCAAGGGATGGTTGCAACCTTCCTCCTTCACTAAGTGCCGACGTATAATACTTTGTTGATAAATGAAAGAAAATTTTCTACTAAACCGAAAAGTTGAGCAAAAACAAAAGCGTTTGTAGAGGAATTATAAAATATTTAATTTATTTCATAAATTCTCCCTCAGGGAGGAGACAAACTTGTTTAGCTACTCATCAATAGCTAATAATTGTATACATAAAATAAAAGAACTAAAAACTTAAAATAAAAACTTTGAAAATAGAAATTTAAAATTACAAAGATAGATTCTAGAGAAAGAGTGTGTTGTGTGAAAGAGTTTCTGATGATCTCTTCCTCTCCAGAGCTCGGGGTTTTATAGAGGTTTGCTGCCCTCTATAATTGCTTGGTAGTTGGCCTTGGATTCCTTCTTCGTGGCCAGCTAACTTGGATAGTGACAGCCACCTTCTTTTGTCGGCAATAATTGCCGACACCAGCTATGCCTTCACATGCCTCTGTGGTCCCTTACTCCATTATTCAGCTGATAATGTTGTAGGAGGGGCCTGCTGCTTTTATTTTCCACTCACTTCTGCTTTTGGTGAGTTGTCCGCCTGCATGATAACCCACTCACCTTTGTCGTTTTCTTTTTGGTGAGTGGGATTTCTGTTGTGAGTCACATGACTCCATTTTCTCTATCGGGCATCTTACTTTTTTGGTGCCCGAGGTGCTCGTCCACGTGGAGTTTTGTGCTCCTCATGCTCATCAGACCGGAATCTCCTTCGATCGGGTTTTGGAAGAAAACCCTTTCCGAACTCCGGTTCCTTCTGCGTCGGACATTCCGCGCAGATATGATCGTTCCAATGACCCAAGTGAGCCATATTACAGAACTTGCGAAGAGTCTCCTTGCTCCCCGCGATCTTATTTTGCCAGAGCGTTTGCCTTTTTTCTTCAAAGGCCTTCTCAGGAAATTTGGTGGTGGTTCCTGTCATAGTGTTTAACAGGAACGATCCCAGACTTGAATTCTGGAAGAACTTAAATCTGGACTTGACTTTGTCCATCTCCGTGAGACAGACCCACAATCCCCATGCTCGTCTGGTGGAGATTTGATCATCCTTGTATGTGGCGACGATTGAGGACCGATAATCCAGGGCCTTGATTCGGTTCAGGGCCTGGTTGTCGGGTCTTCGAAGCTTTATGAAATGGAAAGCTTCGTGGTTCCCCTTCCCTGCTGGTTATGGTGCTGCACTGAAGAAGTATAGCTTCAAAACATCCCCCCGTTTGAGAGACTCATTGTTTGCCCAAGGATCATACACCGTCTCTTGGATCCATTTTGGTAGACCCTTAATTTCGGTAAATGCTGGAGATATGGTATAAACTGAAGCCAGAGCTCCAAACTCATACCATTCCTTAACGTCCTGCGGATGGGCTCCGGTGGTCATCCACACCCTCGGATATTTTCCTCCGACATCAACTTGGCAGTTTCCCGGGTTAATGCCTTTCCTTGTGTTGAGTTTCTCCCATCTGCTCTGGTACAGCTGCCAAGAATGAGACATTTCAACAAAATTAGTATCAACCTTAGATTTGCCCGTCACCGGCCTAAGGCTGATCTCTCCCTCATTTTTCCCAGAGATGGAGGGTTGACATGTTGGTTCGGGCGGTGAAGCCTTAGCAACATTTTTTTCTTGAGGATCTGGTTTTGACACCTTAGCCTCAGAACTTGTGCTAGGGGTACTTGAATCCCCTACTACCGGTAATCCGTCCGGTACGGTAATGCCTGCTTCGATCAGGGGAGCCCTAATCCTGCGCAGGAGCGGCATGTGGATTGCCTCATGAAGATTTATCATCTCCTTGAGACATTCTCGTATACGGTCAGACACTTTAGCTTCATCAGCCGACTGTATCCGTCCAGCTTGTTTGGCATGGAGTACGCACTCTTGCCATTCTTGTTGTAGCATCTCCATGTTTTCAAGGAGCTGTATCTGGTTTATGATGATGACGTCAACCTCAGTTGGCTCCATCCCTTGTTAAGAAATCTGTAAGAACATTATCATCAGATTTCAAAATGACAATATCAAAATCATAATATTGACATTCAGCTTGCCATCTAAGTAATCTAGCCTTTTCAGGTTTAGATTCAATTTTCTTGGTTAAGAAAGCCTTAACGTTAGTGTTATCGACTTTCAAAACAAATTTCTTTGCAAGTAAGAATAGCGGCCATTTTTTTAACGCCTTTCTGACTGCATAGAATTACTTCTCGTTGATGTGCCATCGCACAGCTTCACTGTCGGAAAAGAGACCACTACAGTATCTGCATGGTTCCTCTCCATAAGGGGTAATTTTAGTGAGCACGGCTGCCCACCAGAAGTCACTTGCATCTGTGTATAGGACTAGTTCGTCCTCGTCTTGAGGTATGGAAAGCTTTGGGAGATTTTTGCAAATCTCTTTCAGCTTTTTCATGCATTCGCGATGTTCCTCATTCCATATAAATGGAACATCTTTCTTCAGTAGTGGACGGAAGATTTTCCTATGCTCTGCAAGGGTTTTGATAAACATCCCTGCAAAGTTTACAACTCCAAGAAAGCTTTGAAGCTGCTTCTTTTCCTTGAGATTTTCTGGAAAGCTCTGGACCTTTTCCACAATATGATCTTGTAGAATTATCCCAGACTCATCGATCTCAATTCCCAGAAACTCCATCTTCTGGGTTGCAATGACTGCCTTCTTTTCAGACAGCACTAGTCCTTCTTGTTGACAAACATCTGCAAAGATCTCCAAATGCCTGACATGCTCATGAATGGTTTTTGATGCAATAAGAATATCATCAATATAAACAAACATGAATGAATAATAATCTTTGAAAAGATTATCCATCTTCCTTTGGAATATCTGAGGCGCGTTGGCTAGCCCCATTGGCATGACATTCCAGACATAGTGTCCTTGTGGAGTTGTGAAGGCTGTGAACTTCTTACTCCCTTCCTCCATGCGAATCTGGTAAAACCCCGATTTGCAATCAAACTTTGAGAATACCTTTGCACTTCTGATGCAGTTGTTGAGGTGTTCTCTGCTTGGGATGAAATATCCATCGAACTCAAGAATGTCATTAATCCCTTTGTAATTAATGACCAATCTTAGTTTTCCTCGTTTGATCTCCCCATGATTTCTCACCAGAAATCCCGGACTGCTATAAGGCGAGTTTCCTGGTTCGATCAACTTCAAATCAAGGTGTTCCTTGATTATACTCCTCATATCCTGCTGATCTTGAGCGTTCATCAGGATAGGTCTGAACCTTACGAACTCATGCTCCTTTCCAATTTTGACTTTCAAGGTAGCTTTGAGTTGGTTCTTGTTCCACCACGCCAAAGGATCCTCATGATAACACTTCTGGATTCTCCTTTTGACATCGGCTATGGACACATGTTCTTCTTCCTTAATATCTTTATGTGATATCAAAGAACCTTTGAAGATCTGTGTTTCTTCCTTGGAGAGATCTGGAAATCCCTCGGTTCTGCATTTGAGCAGAATATCTCTGAATCTCCGTTGATCCTTCATTTGTGGTCTCCGGAGTCTGCCATCATCACCACGCTTGCTGCGGAATTTGACTGGCATCGAACGATTAAAAGCTCATTCGAGCCTTTGCACAATGATTTTGTGGTCACAATTGGTTGTGAACACAAGCCGTCTGGCTTCATTGTCCTGTGTATACCTTATGAAGGTTTGCAGAAAATTGTTGCCGAACAAAATATCTGCTCATGTATCATGGAAATAGATAGGTGGAGTCTTAACCTTGTACCAAGGTGCTTGTCCTGTCCGCCGATCAATATTTCTGTCTGTTTTACTCCTTTTGATAAGAGCAAAATCTTCTTTGAGAAATCCCATCCTGCAATTTGAGGTAGTTCTTCTTCCACTTCTGTTGGAAAGACTCCTCGTTTTGCTGTACAGATTCCTGCTCCTGAATCAATATAAGCAACAAAATATTCTGCTTTGAATTTCTCGTATAACATCCCTACAGAGATGTAGATCGAGAATGGGCTTGTCATTGGATCAGCAACCACTTTTCGCCAATTGTGATCTCCACTCCACTTGCTTTCCTTGACCATGGTTGATAATTGTCAAGGAAATTTCGTCCTAAGATTAGGACGTCTGCTTCTTGTCCGGCTTTGCCTTCGATCTTGATCTCAAAACCTCCAATTTCCAGAATTCTGATATATCGATTGCTTTCTGGATTATCCAAATAATACAACGTATTGCAAGGAAAGTGATTTTTCCTTTCAGTTGTAGCAATTTCTGTGGAAACATTTTTCCATCCTTCGGGGCATTTGAGTTTCACTCTTATGCCTAGAGCTGATGCATATTTCCTGGATCGCCCTTCTTTCGTAGGAATGAGAGAAGCTTCTTTCTAATGGCCTTGAGGTCAGCCTATCTCCTTGGAACGATAGCCTTGGTGCTCCCAATCTGAGATTTTGATTATGTTTCAGCACCTGCTTATCTCCAACTTGGATGTCGATTTCCCTTATTATGGGAATTTCGACTTGGTCAAGGCTTACTGCCTTGGCTACTTCTTTGAATATTTCGGGGACCTCAATAAAATTCTTCCCCAAAAATAAATCCGTGTGGTGGGAATTTGATAGGGCATACGATACTTGATATGTGATCGAGTATGGCCTATTTCCTCCCGTCAATAGATCATTCCTCTTGTAGTCCTGGTAGAGTGTCAGGGCTTGACTAAAGGATGAATCTTGAAGATTATAAGCGATTTGTGGATATAATTCGATTATAATCTTCTTGGTGTAGAGATTGCCTGAGAAGGCTCCCGGTACTGAATCTTTCGTATTTGTGACCCTTTTGTCACAAAGTGCAACATCAATTGGTGTATCTGTCCCTGGTTTGAGTCCGGACTTGATTACCAATTGAATTGCTCCAATATGAATCCATTTCATCATTCTAGCGACTTCTGGCTTCATTTTTCTGAGATCCCTCCGCACATCTTCGGCTGGAACTAATTGGATCTCCACCTGGTTGTTTGTTATCTCTATTGGAAGCGCCAACTCTCGACTTGTGGTGCCGAAATAGACATGATGCTTCCTTTTGAATGGACTCAAGCTTTGTATAACTTGATTCATTCTTCCGCTTGAAAACCCTTGGAATGTTTGTACATCCATGGTCGTATCTTTAAGTTTCTTTACGAGCTTTTCCACCACCTTTTCTTGGGGAATCGGGAAATGGCTGGTAAATCCTTCCTGATCCTCCTTTTGAAGGTGAGTAACCTCGTCTCCTCCTTAGTCTGACTCGTCTCCGGATGATCCATTAGTCATATCCGAATCTTCAAAGCTAAAGATTTCTTCTTGCTCGTATATACTCTCATCGGAGGATATATCTTCGAACTGATACACGGGTATCAGTTCCTGGTTGTAGAGGGCATCTTCGATATCCGATGTGGATTCGAATTTCCTTATCCCTCTTTTCTCGTTGTCCGGGCAATTAGTAGAAATATGCCCCTTTGCACCGCACGTCCAGCAGTTGCAATCTTTGAAACTTTCATTTGATTTGGCCTGGGTACCAAAATTTAACTCAACCTAGAACACCTCTAGTTTGACTTGCAATAGAACAAGGACATCCTAGTAGTGATAAGTTGACCCAGTGTCATCTCTCAAGGAAGATCTTTAAGGGCAATTAATTATGTCACAAGAAAGCTGTAAACTTAAGATAATTAAACTAAAACATGGAAAGTAAATTAACGTGAATTAAACTTAACTAGGCAAAAAGAAATTATTAACTAATGCTTGTAATTTAAACTTAACTAAAACTTAATCTTAAAATTATCTAGGCGAATTAAACTATAGAACCCTAGGCAAGAATTAACCAACTTAAAGTAAAGGAATTGACTAGGCAGTCGAATTTAAATAACTTTAATTAAAACTTCTAATCTAATCTAACTAGACAGAAACCAAAGTGCATAATTTAAAGAAAGCATCATAAAAACGCATAAGTAAATTTGCATAATTAAAAAGCATAGGTAAAAGCTAACAAATAAACTTGATTAAAGAAATACCGTAAATCGTCTCGAGAAGTAATCTGTCACATAATTACAACTCTAAACGGGAACTAATCTAAAACATGAATTAAAAGAATTATACTAAACTAACTAAGAACAATAATCGAAACTAACACTAGAAAAGCAATAAACCTAAGCTTTAGCTAACTTGGCGGAAACTAAAGATTAGGGCAAAAGACGTTCGTTCTTTGATGCAAAACAAGGCCCTTATTTATAGACTTCTCCTCAAAGTTGCCATCCAAAGCTGGACTACTAAAGGTAATAGAATCATGTATGATAAGGTAACTCCAACTGGCGTGTTCTTCAAGAAATCTCCTCCTAGCGAGAATTAACAATTCAGCACGTTCAGCTCTGAAAAGGGCAGTGCAGAGCTGAAGGTCAGCTCTGGCGTCAGGGCAGAGCTGGAAGTCAGCTCTGGAAATTTAGCTCTGGCGAAAGTAACTCTGCACTAGAAGGCGAACTCTGGTGCGTCAGCTCGGGAAAGGTAGTCAGAGCTGAAAAGTCAACTCTGGCGAGAAGGGTAGAGCTGGAAAGTCAGCTCTAGCGAGATGAGCAGAGCTCGTAGCTCAGCTCTGGCGCGATGGGCAGAGCTCTGATAAACATGTATTTTTACCTCTTGGTGTGTGATTTTTTATGCTTAGTTGTGAGGATTTTGTGTGTTTGATGGTCTATTTGAGCTTATATTCGTTTATGGTCAAGAACTTGTTACTTGCTTGTGTTTGAATGAATTTTCAGAAATAATGAAGCAGAAGTTTGAAGAATTGGCTGAAATACAAGTTGTAGTTCGTCTCAAGAGGAGTTCGTGAGCGCAAACGGATCATAAATCGGAGTTCGGACGAGAGAGAACGAGCCAAAACAAAATCGCTGCGCAAAGCTGTCAGGAGTTCTGTTTCGTCACGCGGGCCAGCCATGCGGCCGCGCGACGTGGCCGCGCGAGTCGCCGTATTTCCGCCCAAAATTCGTTTTTTTAGCGATTTTGGGTATTTTTGAGAGCTACAAGACCTAGGGCATATAAATACTCCCCAAGAACTTATTCTCTGTACCTTTTATCACTTTGTATCATATTTTACTTTTCCTGAGAGCTGAGAGAGACGGAGGACGGAGCCAGAGCAAGAACTGAAGATTCTCGATTCTACTTCGGTTTCATTGTTGAATGTTTTACAGTTTTATTGAGATATTGATTTTTAGTCATATGTCTATGTGTGGCTAGAATCCTTTTTCCCAGGGTTTAGGGAGTAGACATGATTTGAATTTCTGACTGTTTGATTTAATTAATTGAGTTTGTTTTTCCTTTTTATGTTCTTGTTACAATTGTTTGCTTTATTGATTGGCCACCAATTTAGCATAATCATAGGTTTTAATTTGAGATCGGGAGATGATAATTATTACCTGAACTAAGAACATAGAACACATATATTTAATTCTAAAGGGAATTGATATTTGTGAGGGCGTTAATCCTATGAGCTTTTAGGAGTTGCATGTTAGAAGTGCGATCCGGGGACGATAGCCTTGCATGTAATCAACGGTTTGTATGCCACGGGAGTGGGTATAGACTAGTTTTGAGATTGCCTTAGAATCATCTTATTAATTGAATTGAACATGTTAGTTAGGAGAATCTGTTGAAACCTTTGCCTTGGGAATTCTTCTCTTCTCTGTTTCTTTGTTTCCCAGCTTGATTTATTTGTTTCCTGTTATTTATTTATTTAGTTTTTAAAAACAAAACTCTTAATTTCGTTTGTCCAGATAGAGGAATAATAATCTAGGATAGGCATTGGTAAATTCAGTCTCTGTGGAATACGACCTTGCTTGCTACTGTACACAATTGCACCCGTACACTTGCGGCGTGTTAATAAAATAGCGAACAAGCTCGTAGCTCAGCTCTGGCGAGATGGGCAGAGCTCGCATCTCAGCTCTGGCGACAGAGCTATGCTCTGCTACAGTGCGCTTCGCAGCTCAGCTTTGCAGTACAGTGCTGGGCTCGCAGCTCAGCTCTGCAGTACGGTGCCGGGCTCGCAGCTCAGCTCTGCGGTACGGTGCTGGGCTAGCAGCTCAGCTCTGCATTACAGTGCTGGGCTCGCAGCTCAGCTCTGCACACCAAAATAGCCAAAAAAATGCCAAATTCATCCAAATTCTCCAAAATTGCACTCTTCCATCTATAAAACCTAAATCTCCTGCAAAGCATAAACCAAACCATAAAACGCACCAATTTCTAGAAGATTTAACTCAAAACATGCACATGCGAACCCCTAAAATTAGAACAATTATGCATAAATCAGTACGCCTGAAAGTTTTCCTTGCCGGGATCCACTTTTGGGATGAAAACCGGCTTCTTGATGGTCCGCTCCGTTGGCCTGATTTGTAGGAGCGTGCCTTCTGTCTGGTCCACATAGTTCTTAGCTTCCAAGAACTTCGTCTTTTTCTTTCATAGGGTTGGTACATATGTTTCTTCTTTCTCCTCTGGTGATACATCAACTCAGCTCCAATCTCTGTTGGAAGATCAAGGTTGTTGCACATCAATGGAGATTCTTTATTGAGTCACCTCAATTTCTTGAGAATTCTCTGGTCCGCCGCCTTCTGGCACCATTCGGACAGCTTCTTGTGGACATATGACATCCTTCTTGATGCACTATCAAGTGGATAATCTCCTGGTGACACGCACTCGTTGATGAGCATCTCCCTCCATGGACTCAGAAACTTTGTAAAAAAGAGGTCCCTGGCGGTTTGATCATCAACTAACCCTATATGAGTATATAGGGCATATAGGCGCAGGAATTCATCGAGAGCTTTTGGCTCTAGCACTACCAATCTTAGATTGTAAAGTGCTTGTCGATATTTTTTGCGCTTCTCCTCGGCTGATGCTTCAAAGAAACCCATTCCAAGAAAATGGATTTTAACCTGGTGTGCGGCATTTTCGAGGATCTCCGGAGCTGATTCCTTATTGAATAACTCATTTTTGCCCTCCGTTGATGCCTTATCCCAAAATTGTTTTGCCATTCCAGCAAAACTTGCCTCGAAGATTTTGATAAATTCATCTTTATCATACTCTATCGTGGCAATCACAACCTTCAGGGCGTGTTTGATAGGGGATATAAGCCCTATATTCCTGGTTTATCTCTCCTTATCTGCTGTTTGATGGGGTAGTTTAATTATAAGCCAAGCCCGCATTTAATTCAAGGCCCGCAGCAATTTCACTGTTCCAGCTACATAATTGATCCAGCGCCCACCACCAGATATTTAATCTCTATTTCTACAGTGTCTGAGATTACATTGAAGTTGTCGACTTTGTCCCTGAATTCATTTCACTCATTTCATCCATTTCTTTTTCTTTTTTGACGGCGGCGTGTTCAACGGGGAGGGAGGAGGCGCGTCGGTGTATTGTTTGGGGGCGTGGTGATGTATCTATGAAGGCAGACGAGAGCATTCGGGATGGGGGAACGACGGCGCTGGGCAAATCTGGGGGGAGGCGCGGAGGAGGAGGGGTTGTAGACAGTGTAGACGAGGAGGACGACGAGAAGCATGCAGACGGAGACAGGCGCCATCACGCCGATTATCTCTTGGCCGATGGTTTCCAGAACGCTTCCACTCTCCATTTCCGCTGTTCGTTATCGGCGACGGGGAGAGCGGCGGCGGGATCGGTGAGGGAGCGGTCGAATTGGGGGCGGATTGGAGGGGAAATCTGTAGCGGATTAAATTAAAAAAAATCAGAGGTTTTGGAGCTTTTTTGTCTCAGGGGTAGGAACGAAGACTAGTACACAACTGCGGTATTTATTACTGTTGAAAATATAGATCACCCATATTGGGAAACGACGGCGGCGCTGGGCAAATCTGGGGGGAGGCGCGCCGCAGAAGAGAGTGGAGGGCGGCAGCCGGGAAAGGGGTGGGGGGTTACGGCGCTGGGCGAATCTTGAGGGGAGGAGGGGGAGCGGCGGCGCTGGGTAAATCTGGGGGGAGGCGCGCCGCAGAGAGTGGATCCCCAATTTTTGGTTTGTGGAGAATTGATGGCAATTGTGGTGGGGCATGGAGAATTGATGGCAATTTTTGGTTTGTGGAGAATTGATGATGAAGGTGATGAGGTTAAAATAGTAATTTCACTTATTAATTAAAATTTTAATTTAAACTATCAAACAACTAAATGATGTTATCTAGATTTTAGTTTTGATCTATCAAACACTAAAATACATTACTAATCTCACTCAATTCATATTATTTTAACTAGGTTTTATTTATCACTCTTTATCTCAAGTAGCTATCAAACTGGCCCTCATAGCTGAAGCCCAGTCGTCGATAAGAACTTCCCAATCTTTAAAGCTGGCTTCATCAAGGTTGAGAATCAATCCATAGGGGTGGATTGGTTCAAGTGTGGCCTTCCCTACAGGAGTATCCTGCATCTTGGGCCGGCGTCTTCTGGTTCGTTGATAATGTGTTAGGTCCTGAGGGTCTCGAATAGGTGTATGGGGGGGAATACACCTATAGGCTATTTTTGACTTAATCTACTGACCTCAATCAGAGGGATCTCAGTCAGAGATCAAAATGAAACTTTGCACGCAAACAAGGACTCCTGTTTTACTGAAATCAGTTTTGACCAACAGGGTTGACGACTGATACTGAAAGCTCTTCAGTAATGAGTTATCAGTTAAGTTACTGGAACTTAACTGATCCAAGTAAGGGCTTCAGTCGTGTTTGCAAAGATAGAGATGATATCACTCTTCCTTACTATCAGAAGATAGTTCAGTCAGATTGATATCATACGCAGCGGAAATTAAACTTAGTTTCGTAATAGCCTCGGTGGAGCAGGTTGTTGGATTAAGGTTTCTCTTTGCTGTTATTCAGTGTTCAGTTTTATCAATAGAAATAGCACAAGTAAGAATGTAAAACTGAAAGCTGTAAATAACACATAGACTTTTACGTGGTTCAGAAAAACCCTTTCCTACATCCACGGCTGGTTGATCAGACCAACAATCCACTCCGCAAGTGCTTCACTGGTGCACTGCAAATCGTACCCGTGTGCTTGCCTGGTGCACACAACCGTAAACTGAAGAAAACCCTTCTTCAGCACCCACACACCTCGCGTAGGATTTCCCTGCTAAGCATACCTCGTGCTCAGACTTTTCACTCAGAGTTCAGAGTACCTTCCTGAACTCCGAACCACTCAAACACTCTTATGGGGAGGAGGTTTGAACGAGTGCCAACTATACTTACAAAGAACAAGTTCTTTGAAGCAAGTTTGACCTTTGGCTTCTGGGTAAACAGATATATGCCTAGGGTCTAAGAGAATCTATGTAATCAGCAGTGACTGATTTTGGCTTTGGAATTCTCTTCTTCGATTCAAGCTTTGGGGCGGTTAAGCTTTAGGCTGAGTAGCAATTTCGGCAGAGCTTCAGCTTATGTCGTTGAATCGGTGAAGGTTGAAGTGATCCTCGAGCGCTATTTGTAGGAGAACTCTTGAATAGATTCGTTGGCGTAAATCGTCCTCAAGATTTCTTCCGTTGGAGAGAAATTCGAATTTGGGCTGAGGCTTCAATCTTCGAGGTTCCTTGTCTTTGTGGAAACGGCTCTCTTTGATGGACAGGAGATGTGACATCTCTGAAAAGTAACCACCAGATAGGAATGACCTCTGCAGAGATAAGATATTCTGAGATCTCTGCATTTAATGCGGCTGTACTTGTGCGTACGTGGCTTCCTCTGAACGTTGGAAGATCAGTCCTAGGAGGAATGTTCAACTAATATTTGACTTTAGTATCAGTCCTTTGCGCGCATTAAATAATCAGTCTTCAACTGATACTTCAGTTGGTATCTGCAGTCTTCAGTCTTCGTTCTTCAGTCTTCAGTCTTCGACACCGCAACTAAACTAGAAACGAACTCTAACACTTGAGTTCAAAACGATTCTAGTCTATTACATATAAGTCCTATGAACTTTGGTATCATCAAAACAAGGGTTAGGATATTCCACAAGGTTCCCAACAATTTTGCCCTTTTTGATGATGCCAAAACCACACAGTAGTTCTAGACAGGAAAAAGACTGAACTCACAGTACAAGTTCTAAACATGGGGTGAAAACAGTTCCCCCTTAACAATAGAACCTAAAAACTTGTACTTAGAGTAAGAACGAAAACAGTTCTAAAAACAGAACAAAAAGAAGACAGAAAAACCATAATCAGAGCCTGGACAAAGAGTCATTGTCTTCAGGTTGAGATCAATAAGAAGTTCATTTCATTAAAGAAGACTGATAAGCCATCAGTCGAGGTACAGGGCAAGACTTACATTGGAGTAAAAAGAAAAACAAAACAACATGGGCAACCCATGGACTCCAGCAGTCTGCTTGGCTGCGCCTTGAACTTCTTGATCTTCATCTTCTGTCTTCGTGTCTTCATGTTCCTAAGCTTGTTCCACTCTCACTTGTGTTCCGTTGAATTGAGGTCTCTTCTGAAACGTCATCCTTCTGGTGATCCTTAGCTATCCCATCTACAGTCAAGAAATAGGGACAGGAGCAACCAAAGAAAAGGGTTGCTCACTGACTCTGTCTTTCCCAACTTTCCCCATTTTTTGCAACATCAAAAAGAGAGATGACCATGGAAGCTGAGATCAAATGAGACTTCAACTCCAATTCTCAAGTAGTTGTGGTGACGACTTGAGAAGGGGAGGAGTCCCGAATATGCAGAAGGAGGAGGACGTCAGGAGTGGGTGGAGAAGGATGAAAAAGAGAGGACGGAGAAGGTGGGGAGACAGAGGAATGGAGAAGAGCAGTGTGAAGGAAAGGAAAGTATGCATAGCATCGTTAGAGATAATTATGAGATACAACTATACATACGATCCGGAGAGCGAGGAGACAGACGAGGAGAGAAGAATAGAGGAGTGCGAGAGGAGGGGAGGAGAAACGAAGGAAATGCATGGCGAGACGTTGATGAAAGAAAGTATCAAAACACGCCTCGTCATACATGGGGGAGAAGATGAGGTGAAGATGGAGAATCGAATCAGTGGTAGTCGTGAGGACTTTTGCGCCGGATGGCAACGAGCTCCTGCTCATTGTTGTTGCACCACATGGAGGCTTCACCAAAAGGTGAGAAGCTTCCTAAAAACCAGGTGAAGTCTGTCCAATTTAGATAGGAACTTCCAATCCATGTGTCGGGCATGAGGATGGAAGACGCTCGCTTCGCTGGATACAAGTAAGGGTAGAGCAAACTTTGACGCCGGAGAGACGTTGAGATCCAGTGGAAGGGTCCGGTGAAGACCAGGTATGTGAGCGTCATTCTTCCACACCATGACTTTGAAGTCATAGATTTCTCCTTTAGTCGGAACAATTTTTCTCTGCAACTTTTGAAACAATTGAAACTTTTTCTCACAGTGAAGGCTGTGGAGAGTTGTTAGTTGATGCAGAAAAATCGTGAAGACAACATGGTATAAATAGACAAGATTTGAACCATGTAAGAAGATGAAAGGTTTTTCGAAAACTGTGCCTAAAATACAATTGAAGAGAAAATTCGCGTCCACCGTCACTGCGAGGGACTGCGTCTTCAAAAAGTTGAAAGGCATCATTACATACTGTCATGTCAATGAGCTTTTCAAGAAATTTTATTGCAGAGGCAAAAAGGTTGGAAAGATTTTTGGCAATAAGATCAGGACAAGTTCAATCAAAACAGATTTTCACTTTATAAAAATCTTGTCCTTCTTCCATTTTCCAACAATTTCCAACAATCAGTTAAAGTTTTTGAAAGAAACTGATCAGTTAGAGAAAAGATTTTGAACTAAAAACTTAAAGCTCTTAACTGAAATAACTGATTTTGAAAGAGCAAGCATTTAAAATACTTACTTATCAACTGAACATAGTAGTCAGTTGATACCACGTGATCCTGGTTGATTCATCAGGATGACTTCTTCTTCAGATGAGCATTCGGACTTCATTGCTTTCCACGTCGTCTATCGTAGAAGCAGCAGCTGGTTGACCACCAGTCAGCATGACTGTTTGAGAAGATCTTCAAACACAGCATCACTCTTCAGGGTTGATGAGGCCGATCTTTGCACATAGATCATTGAACCTCTCTTCTGGAAGAGCCTTGGTCAGCAGGTCCGCTCTCTGACTAGCAGTGGGAATCCATTCCACAGAGACATTCTTCTTTTCGACATGATCACGAATGAAGTGATGTCGAATTTCAATATGCTTTACTCTGGTGTGGTGAACTAGATTCTGAGAGATTGCAATAGCACTGGAGCTGTCGCAATAGATAGGAACTTCCTTTTCGTCGATCCCATAGTCCTTTAGTTGATGGACTAACCACATGATTTGTGAGCAGCAGCTTCCGGCAGCAACATATTCAGCTTCAGTTGTAGAGGTGGCGACTGAAGTCTGCTTCTTTGAAAACTAAGAGATGAGCTTGTTGCCTAGGAATTGACATGTTCCGGAGGTTGATTTGCGACAAGCTTGCATCCACCGAAGTCTGAATCTGAATATCCGGTGAGCTTGATGTCGTCGTCTGCTGGATACCACAATCCTAAATTGGGCGTGCCTTTTAGATATCTCAGAATCCGCTTTGCTGCATCCAAATGAGCTTCCTTAGGATCTGATTGATATCTTGCACATACCCCGACTGCAAATGCGATATCTGGTCTGCTCGCAGTCAAATACAGCAAAGATCCAATGATTTCTCTGTACTTCTTCGAAGAGACAGAGTTTCCTTCTGAACCTGGATCAACTTTCCAGTTTGTGTTCATTGGGATCTTGACTGACTTCATGTGCTGAATACCGAACTTAGCTATCAGCTCCTTTGTATACTTGGACTGGCTGATCAGTATTCCTTCGTTGGTCTGCTTGACTTGCAATCCGAGAAAGAAATTCATTTCTCCCATCATGGACATTTGAAATTTGTTGGTCATGATGTCAGCAAACTTCTTGCACATGCGTTCGGATTTGGATCCGAAGATTATGTCATCGACATAAATCTGAACAAGCAAGAGATCTTCTCCTTCTTTGAGAGTGAACAGAGTTCTGTCCACAGATCCCTTTTTGAAGCCTTGTTCAACCAGATACTCCGAGAGAGTATCATACCACGCTCTTGGTGCTTGCTTCAACCCATCGAGCGCTTTCTTCAGCTTGTACACCTTTTCTGGTCCAGCAACCTCAAACCCTGGAGGTTGTTCAACATAGACTTCATCTGTGAGCACTCCATTGACAAATGCACACTTGACATCCATTTGGTGTACCTTGAAACCTTTGTGAGCTGCGAAGGCTAAGAAGAGTCTGACTGCTTCCAATCTGGCAACTGGGGCGAACGTCTCGTCGTAGTCGATTCCTTTTTCTTGACTGTATCCTTTAGCCACTAGCCTTGCTTTGTTTCTCACAACGTTTCCTTCTTCGTCTTCATTGTTCTTGAAAATCCATTTCAAGCCAATCACCTTTGCATCTTCTGGTCGATCCACAAGCTCCCAAACTGAATTCCGGTTGAATTCATTGAGTTCCTATAGCATTGCGATGACCCACTGAGTAGACTTCAGAGCTTCTTCAATATCCTTGGGCTCTGTAGTTGATAAGAAACAGCTGAAATTCTTATCTTCGTTGATGCAGTTCTGATTGATATCGAAGACGAGGTTGCACATTGATCTCCGAGTCTTGACGCCATCTGATGGTTCTCTAATGATGTTCTCCTTTGAGTGGAGTTCAAACCATCTTCGATACTTCTTGATCTCTTCAGGTGAAGGTGGGGCTTCTTCGGTCAGAATGGTTCTGGGGTGTTGAGCACCTTCTGGAGCAGGGGTGAGTTGAGCTGGGGCGGCTTCTGCGCGTTCAACTCTAACTTCAGCAACTGGAGTTCCCCCTTGACTGATGCCGTCTGCATTGGCTCCAGTCTGAACTTCAGACCTTCGGTTGATCTTCTGATACTGAAGCATCTCAGTATCTTCATCTTTGCCTGGTCCCCATATCAAGACAGTAGAGGGCTCGGTGTTGTGGATTTCAGCTCTGGAACCTTCAGTGTTTTGAACACACTTTTCAACTTCTTGTTCCCTGAAACCATCTGTAGACTCATCAAAGATCACATGAGGTGTTTCTTCAACACAAAGAGTTTGAGTATTAAACACTCGATAGGCTTTTCTTGAATGTTCTGTTCCAGAGTATCCAAGGAAGACTCCTGGATCAGCCTTGCTATCGAAAGTGTTCAACCTCTTCTTATCATTGTTGTGTATGAAACACTTAGAACCGAAAGCATGAAAGTAGGCAATCGATGGCTTTCTGTTCTTCCATAACTCGTATGGAGTTCTTCCATGTCTCTGAGTGAGGAAGGAGCGATTCTACGTGTAGCATGCGTTGTTGACTGCTTCTGCCCAAAACTTCAAGGGGAGTTTTGACTCGGCTAGCATCGTCATTGCTGCTTCCTTTAGAGACCGGTTTCTTCTTTCTGCAACTCCGTTCTGCTGTGGAGTTCTTGCTGCAGAAGTTTGATGACTGATTCATTGTTCATCACAATACTTACGAATGACAGTATTGAGGAACTCAGTCCCACGATCTGATCTGATGCTGATGATGTTGACTTCCTTTTCAACGCTCAGTCTTCTCAGCAGCTTTGGCAGTTCCTTCAGTGTCTCTTTCTTCTTGAACAGAAAGATAACCCAAGTATATCTTGAATAATCATCCACAACTACTAAGGTGTACTTCCTACCGTTGTAGCTTCTTGGAGTGATCGGGCCAAACAGATCCATGTGAAGTAGATGCAGAATCCTTTCAGAGGAGTGTCCTGACTTTGACTTGAATGATGTCTGCGTCTGCTTTCCTCTGAGGCATGCTTCACATTCTTGCTTCTTCTGGAACACAATAGAAGGAAGACCTTCTACCAGTTGATATTTAGCAAGTTTGTTGATCGTCTTGAAGTTGAGATGGTTGAGTCTCTTGTGCCATAGCCAATTGAGCTCCGAGCTGCTCTTTCTGATGAGGCACGTTTCTGGTGGGCTGTCTTCCCAAGAAACGACGTAGAGACTTCCTTGTCTGAATCCTTTCAGAACTACCTTCTTTTGATTATTTCTAACAGTGAATTCATCCTTCTTGATCTTCACTGTGAAACCACTGTCACAAAATTGACTCACAGACAACAGATTATGTTTAAGACCAGAAACAAAGCTAACATTACTGATACTGGCGTTACCCATGTTGAGCACACCGTAGCCTTTTGTTTCTCCGATTGAGTTATCTCCGAATGCAACTTTGGATCCAGCTTTCTCAACATACTGAGATAGATATTCTTTGTAGCCCGTCATGTGCTTAGAACAGCCACTGTCCAGATACCACGTTCTGATCGAAGCTTTGGCCTCTTCCTTCTTTTTGTGTTTCCTGACATTGACCTGCAAGGAAGAGTTGCTTCAGGCACCCAATCAAGCTTTGGGTCCTTCGATGTTAGCTCGAGTTCCCTTAGGAACCCATATCTGCTTCAGAGTTGGTCTGGCTGATCTCTTGCGCTTTGTTGAATGTCTGATTGACGTCGTTGGCGCTTCAGGTAGCACATGAGCATTCTTCTGTTGAGAAATCCTTTTGAAGGCCTCACTCTTGTAGCAGTTATGTCTGATGAGTGGTTGAGGTCTTCTTTGCTCGGCGAAGTATCTTCCCTGAGATACTTGAGTCTTTGCAGACTTTTGGAGACTTGACTGATGTTCAGTAGCTAGTTGTCGTGGATGGCTCTCGGTTCGTCTGGACTCAACATTGCTTGGTCTCCATGGATGTTGTTCCTTCTGAAACTGAACTGAAGATGTCAGTTTCTGACTGATGCGGCCTTTCTTCCCCCTGGATTGATGAGGAAGATTCTTCTTGGCTTCTAATGTTCCTTCCCAGATCTTTGACTGAAATCTGCTTTCCAGCCTTCTCAATAGAATGATCTGGTTGGGGGCCTCCTTAGCTCGTCTGTAGTTTCGCGGAGGTGGAACATTTGATCTAGCCATCAGTCTGTGCTTGCGAACTTCATCCATATCATGATCTCTTGATTCTTCTGAGGTTGTGATTTCAGAAGGATCGTCCTTTGAGATGATCATGATATCCTTTCCTTTGACAGCTGCAACCTTTCCTCTGATGCTGTTGACCAGTCCTTTCGATGGAAAGTTGCTCATCATGGGAGACTGCATCATGCAGTTCTTGACTGTTTTTTCCAGCTTGTGATTGAGCCTTTTGATCTCATGAGATGCTCTTTTACATTCTGAGTTGGAGATTCTGAGCTCTTTTTCCAGTCGGCTGTTCTCCATGATTAGCTGACCAAGACAAGTTTCATCCGGAAAGTAGATGATTGTCTGATTCTTAGCTCGTTCATCATTGATCTCCTTGTCCATTTTCTGATTCTTCTTGAGGAGATCTTCAAACATTTTCCTCAGCTGACAGTGATCAGTCATGAGCTGATCAAACTCGTCAGTTTCATCGGATGAGCTATCTCCAGATTCTGAGTGGTCTCCTGAAAGCATCAGGATGTTATCAGTAAATGGAGTTTTTGAGTGAGAGTTTACCTCTGAGCCATTCATTCCATTGTCGTAGCTGTTGTCAGCCACGCTTTCTGATTCGTTGGCCATCAGGGCTCGGCTCTCATCATCTGAGCTGGAACTGTCGAAGTCGGATGATTCTGATGTGTCTTTGGAAGAGTCAGCATCGTCAGCAACCATCGCTTTCTTCTTCGAAAAGCTACGATCTTTCTTAGCTTTAAGTTCTCTGCGCTCAGCTAGAGTCAGATCAGGGCATTCATGTCGAAAGTGCCCTTTCTTTCTACATCCAAAGCATTCCATATCTTTGATGTCGTAAGCGGCTGACTTCCTTTCTCCGCTTCGATCTGTGGAATGTCTGGAGTTCCCTTCTCTTTCTTTTCCTTTGTAGTGCTGCTTGTGGAACCTTCTGTACTTCCGGAACTTGGACTCCATCTTGTTGAATCTTTCAGTCAACAAAGCATATTGACTGAAGAAGTCCTCTGGGTTGAGTTCCGTTGGTTCCTTGATCTGCTTCTTGCCTTCTCTGGTTGAGGCCTTCAGTGCAACTCCTCTTGAGGTTGATGGACCATCTTCGTCTGATCCTCCAGCCTTCTTGTTACCAAGATTTCTCAGAAGGTCGAACTCATTTGCCATGAGATCGGAGAAAAGCTTGTTTGTCGGGAGCTGACTGAATCCTGGCTTATGTTGATGAACGACTGAGTAGATCTGCCATTCTCCACGTGGCAATGCTCGAAGAATCTTCAGGTTGATTTCTCGTTGAGTGTATTTGTCTTTGGAAATGGATTGAACTTCATTCAAGATAAGATTGAATCTTTGTTCCATTTCCTCGACAGATTCATTCTTGAGCATGAGGAAGGAGTCGAACTTCTGGCAAGCTATCGATAGCTTGTTCTCCTTGATTTCCTCAGAACCTACGCACATTCTTTCCAGAATGTCCCACATCTCCTTTGCAGTTCCGCACTTGATGATCTTCATGACATGCTTGTCGGGAACAGTGCCGGAGATGATGCTTTTGGCGAGGTTGTCTAACTCATCTTGCTTTCTTTCTTCTGTGGTGAAGTCTGCCTTTGACTTGGGCTGGACCTCATCGTAAGGATCCTGATGGAGATCATTAGGAACCCTTTTGACAGTTTCGGTGATGGTGATCGGTCCGCTGGTGATGACTTCCCACATTCGGCAATGTTGGGCGGTGAGGAAGCTTTCAAGCCGAAACTTCCATATGTCGTATTTTTCAATACTAAACATAGGTAGAGAAGATAATCTGCTGTGGTTAGTCTCCATCAAAAAATAGAGAACAGATAACAGAAGATAGGGCAAATAGCAAGCACAAAAAGAAAGAGTAAAACTTTTTCGAGACCTTTAAGAAAAATGATCTAGTTCAAGTATAACCTAGTCAGATGCAGATAGTTCTTGCGAACAACCTGCTTTGATACCAATTGTTAGGTCCTGAGGGTCTCGAATAGGTGTATGGGGGGGGAATACACCTATAGGCTATTTTTGACTTAATCTACTGACCTCAATCAGAGGGATCTCAATCAGAGATCAAAACGAAACTTTGCACGCAAACAAGGACTCCTGTTTTACTGAAATCAGTTTTGACAAACAGGGTTGACGACTGATACTGAAAGATCTTCAGTAATGAGTTATCAGTTAAGTTACTGGAACTTAACTGATCCAAGTAAGGGCTTCAGTCGTGTTTGCAAAGATAGAGATGATATCACTCTTCCTTACTATCAGAGGATAGTTCAGTCAGATTGATATCATACGCAGCGGAAATTAAACTTAGTTTCGTAATAGCCTCGGTGGAGCAAGTTGTTGGATTAAGGTTTCTCTTTGCTGTTATTCAGTGTTCAGTTTTATCAATAGAAATAGCACAAGTAAGAATGTAAAGCTGAAAGCTATAAATAACACAGAGACTTTTACGTGGTTCGGAAAAACCCTTTCCTACATCTACGGCTGGTTGATCAGACCAACAATCCACTCCGCAAGTGCTTCACTGGTGCACTGGAAACCGTACCCGTGTGCTTGCCTGGTGCACACAACCGTAAACTGAAGAAAACCCTTCTTCAGAACCCACACACCTCGCGTAGGATTTCCCTGCTAAGCACACCTCGTGCTCAGACTTTTCACTCAGAGTTCAGAGTACCTTCCTGAACTCCGAACCACTCAAACACTCTTATGGGGAGGAGGTTTGAACGAGTTCCAACTATACTTACAAAGAACAAGTTCTTTGAAGCAAGTTTGACCTTTGGCTTCTGGGTAAACAGATATATGCCTAGGGTCTAAGAGAATGTATGTAATCAGCAGTGACTGATTTTGGCTTTGGAATTCTCTTCTTCGATTCAAGCTTTGGGGCGGTTAAGCTTTAGGCTGAGTAGCAATTTCGGCAGAGCTTCAGCTTATGTCGTTGAATCGGTGAAGGTTGAAGTGATCCTCGAGCGCTATTTGAAGGAGAACTCTTGAATAGATCCGTTGGCGTAAATCGTCCTCAAGATTTCTTCCATTGGAGAGCAATTCGAATTTGGGCTGAGGCTTCAATCTTCGAGGTTCCTTGTCTGTGTGGAAACGGCTCTCTTTGATGGACAGGAGATGTGACATCTCTGAAAAGTAACCACCAGATAGGAATGACCTCTGCAGAGATAAGATGTTTTGAGATCTCTGCATTTAATGTGGCTGTACTTGTGTGTACGTGGCTTCCTCTGAACGTTGGAAGATCAGTCCTAGGAGGAATGTTCAACTGATACTTGACTTTAGTATCAGTCCTTTGCGCGCATTAAATAATCAGTCTTCAACTGATTCTTCAACTGATACTTCAGTTGGTATCTGCAGTCTTCAGTCTTCAGTCTTCGTTCTTCAGTCTTCACTCTTCAGTCTTCGACACCGCAACTAAACTAGAAACGAACTCTAACACTTGAGTTCAAAACGATTCTAGTCTATTACATATAAGTCCTATGAATTTTGGTATCATCAAAACAAGGGTTAGGATATTCCACAAGGTTCCCAACATAATGGCTCGTTTCCTCACGAACCCTTTCTCCTTTGGATGGTCCTTCTTGTGGATGCTCTGCTTTGGGCACCTCACCTCCTTGGTTCATCTTTAGATCTACCATATTTAGGTTAGCAAAGGATTCTGCTAACTCTTGTAGATCTTCTAATCCGATTCGTTCAAGGTTATTCATGTCTTTTCCCTTTCACGATTCGAATTATATCCTCCGGCTGCAACTCCTTGGGCGCTGCATTAAGTGGCAGTGGATACGTCGGGTCTTTGGACCATGTATTCCGAAGTCTCCCGGAACATGGTTTCCGCCGTTCGATCTCCTCCACCTTTCTCTTGATATCTCGCAAGAGGATTAAGATTTCCTCTTGTTTCATCGATATCTGGCTCATCTCCAGTGGTAGATCATATAGCTTGTTGCCATAGTATTCCACCGTTCTTTGGATCTCCCACAAGTTGACATTGTCGGAAGAATTTGGCTCGATCTTTTGATAAGCTGGAAAGGTTGTTCCAGCTTTGTCCTTCTGCTCCATTAGTCGTGGGACTGATAGGCGTCATCTCTTGTTCGTTCAATTGTCGTTCTGATTCCGACGATTCCCATGAGAGTTTCATGGTAAGATTGAATACCCGTGATGATATCACGGATAATTTCTCCATCTTCTCCGCGACGAATGTTCGTCACGAGGGCTCGATTATTCCAGTTGAGATCGTCTAATAGACGAGTAGTTTCTCTCTCCAAATTTTGAAGAGAATTCTTGTATACAATACATCTCGGACACTCGTCCGAATCCATAAATTTTTAATGGAGTCTCCTCCCAACATAGGTTAATAAATTAAATATAATATAATTCCTCTATAAAAACCCGCTCTGATACCAATTTTGAAAGTGCGGATTAATGTATAAGATGAAGGATTAAGAGAGATATAGTATAAGGGTAGGAATGGTATTTCACTATGAAGTGGGTATTTTTCATAGATGTTTTGTAAGGGTGGGTAGATTTGATAGATATATAATACAAATTCGATTTAATCATATTTTATTATAAAAATAAAGCTTTTTTTAAATGTTAAATTTGAATATCGATTGATCATTGATAATAAAACAACACTTAATAAACAAAAATCACATAACGTGTTATACCAACACTCAAAATTCTAGGTTTTTTCATTGAGATATTCTGTCAAATAGTTGGTGGACATTCTTATTCTTCCATTTGCACAGTTACAACCGATAATACTATCTCTCTGCAGACCAATGTTCAATCCTCTGTAAAGATTACTTTTTTTTTTGTTCTTAAGAAAAATGGGCCCTATATTTTTTATTTACTCCACTCGTCCACAATATCATTGCCACTTTGTGAACGACACAAGTTTGAAGAAAGTGGTAGGTAGTAGTCCCTCCGTTCCATTACAAATGTCACAGTTTTCATAATGGGATGTCCCATTACAAATGCCTCATTCATTTTTTGGCGAATAAATAAGGGACTAATTAAATTAAGTAACTAATGGGCTCACCCATCTTACTCTATCTGCATACCTACTTTTTACAAACTCCAATTTATTTATCTCTCTCCACCAACTTACTTTATGTACTAATTACACACTCCTTAATTTTCGTGCTCAAAAGTAATTGAACATTTGTAATGTAACAGATGGAGTAATTGATAGTAGTGGGTATTGTTGTGAGTGGAGTTTGAGTCCCACAATAAAGTTATGAAAATAAACTGTTATATGAACCCAACTGCTATAAATGAAAGTGACAAGGATATTGTGAACGGACCAAAACGACAAAAGTGGTAATGATATTGTGGACGGAGGAAGTATCATTTTTTTCGTTTTGTTTTTTTGTTTTAAGAAATAAGGGGCCCTTTGATAACGACAAATATTTAAAGAAGTGAGAAACAATCTCATTCATTGATCACGATCAATCAAACGGTCCAGAATTAAGAATAACTCTCGTGTCTAAATTTTGATGAACATATCAATAATTGTGATGAACATGTCAGTAATTTTTTTATGAACAGACGTATTTGTTGAAAAGATGTATTTGTTTAAAATTTCGCACTCTAGAATTCGATCCTCAAACGTTCAATAAAATTATTGCTATGTTCATAAAAACTATTGACATGTTCAACATTCCTAACTTTCAGAAAAAAAAATTAATTTCTCTATAGAACCTAACCATATATATATATATATTATCTATAAGCATATACTCCCTCCGTCCACTAAAGATATGCCACTTTACTTTCGGCACCGGTTTTAATAAATGTGAGTGAAGTTGATAGTGGAGTAAGGGTCCCACTTTAAATGTGAGTGGAATGGTGTGGACCCTACTACTAAAAATGGATGTGGCATATTTTTTGTGGACGGACGAAAAAGGAAATTGTGGCATATCTTTGGTGGACGGAGGGAGTATTATTTAGGGATCTTTAATACATATATCATTTATATATGTATATATTTATAATTTATTTATTTAAATATACTGTGAATGTGAAGATTTTCCCCTTTTTATTTTCTTATTTTTCTGCTTTTGCTTTTTGGTTGCAATTTGCAAGAAAAAATGGCTCTTTTCACACACACACACACACACACACACATATATATATAGGGAGATGTTCAAGAAAGAACCACTAAATAAAATAAGAACGAAGAATCATTTTTAGCCATTCGATCATCAAGATCTACGGTTGATGCATCATTTTGTTGGATAAATGCAGATCCTGGGTTCGAATCCTGAATGGAGCAATTTTTTTTTATATTTTTGAGTGCATTAATTTTAACAGCGAATGCATTAATTTTTACAGTATGCATTAGATTTGATGGTTCTCACGTTCTCACAAATAATGTAGCTCTATTCGGAACTTAATGATATATCATAATCCTTGTTTTGATGATACCAAAATCCTTAGGTTTTCCTTGTAATAGACTAGAACTGTTCGAACTCAAGTGTTAGAGTTCTTTTCTAGTTTAGTTAATGTTCTGAAGACTGAAGACTGAAGACTGAAGATGCCGACTGATGTAACGAATTAAGACAAAGTCAAATACTGATATTTGATTGAACAGTCCAAGAATCAGTTACGACTGATTACTTAATGTGGGCCACGTAGATTCAGCGGAATGATACTAAAGTCAAGTATCAGTTAAACATTCTTCCTCGGACTGAACCTCCAAAGTTAAAAGGAAGCTACGCACTCCCAAAGTACAGCCGCATTAAATGCAAAGATCTCAAGGATCGTCCTTTCTCAGCAGAGCCTTCCTTTTTGGTGATTACCTTTTTCAGAGATGTCCTATCTCCTGCTCCTTAGTAGTCGTTCTCACCAAACAAGGAACCTCGAAGATTGAAGCCTCAACAAAGTTCAAATCTATCTCCAACGGATGAATTCTTGAATATCATTTCAGCCAACGGGTCTATTCAAGACCTCTCCTATAAATAGAGCTCAATGATCACTTCAATCTTCATCGATTCAACTACACAAGCTGAAACGCTGCCGAATTCGTCATTCAGCAATTCAAAGCCATTACAAAATTTGAATCGAAGAAGAGAATTACAAAGCCAAAAATCAGTCACTAATGATTATATACATTCTCTTAGAACTTAGACAAATATTGTATATCCAAAGCCTAGGTATAACTGATTATAGAGAACCTGTTCTTTGTAATCTAGTTGGCAAGTTTTCGAACCTCTTTTCAACCGACCGAATCGAGAATTTGAGCTGAGAGGAGTTCAGACCAGTGTTCTGACTCCGAGAGATCTTAGTCTTTGCGGAAAGCCATAGTTTTGTCTCAGTGAAGCTAAGAGTGAAAAATCCAACCCATTGTGTTGGTACTAAAGATTGAATCTTCGGTTGTTTAAGTTTGTTGTGCACCCGTAAGCACAAGCTCAGTGAAGTAGTCAGTGTGATCAACTGACTGTGGATGTAGGAAGTGTTTTTCAAACCACGTAAAAATCCCCTTGTTGTTTATCACTTTCAGTATTTACTTTCCTTATCTATGCACAAATCTTTTGATTACTGAAACTGATTAATAGCAAAGTGAGACATAAATCTTGACAACTTGTTTAAATCACAAAGGCTATTTCGAAAGAAAAGTTTTTCGTTGCCAGTGTTATTAGTCTAACTGATAAATCTTTGGATAGTCAGTAAGATTCATAACACTCATCTGTTTTACAAACTCGACTGAAGCCTAACGTGTATCAGTTAAAGTCTTTGACTTAACTGATAACTCTTTACTGAAGAGTATACAGTATCAGTCACCAACGTAAGTTTTGCTAAACTCATTTTACTGAAAAAGGTTGTGTCAGTTTGTTTTCGAATTAAAATAGCCTATAGGTGTATTTTCTCCCCTCCCCCATACACCTATTCGAGACCCTCAAGGACCTAACAAGTTCTTTCTAGAACCACACCCTATATATATATATATAATTTATCACATATGCATATACTTATTTAGGGTCCATTCGATACATATATCATTTAACGAGAAATGTTATATGTTACATACTTTACGTGAGCACTGCTCATATTTAACCTCTGTTAGCATTATCATTTTTGTTTTAGCCATTTATTTTTATTCTAATACTTCATAAATTGTTATTGAGATAATTAATTTTATAAATAATTTGAAGTTCAAGGGAATGTGAACAAATCGAACTTTGATTTTTATGTAATTTATAAAATTAATGATCTCAATACTAATTTACTCCCTCCGTCCCTGAAATAAGTTCATCTTTTTCCTTTTTGGGACGTCCCCCAAATAAGTTTCTCTTTCTTTCTTTCTATTTTTGGACAACTACCCCACCACTAATAATACTTTATTTATTCTTACTTTTCATCACTCTCAATACTAATTATAACACTTTTTCACCTTTTCACAACTCCCAATACTAATTATAACACTTTTTTCACCTTTTCACCACTCCCAATACTAATTATAACACATTTTTCTCCACTATCAATACACTTTACCACTTTTCCTTAAAACCCGTGACGTCCCCAAAGATGAACTTATTTCAGGGACGGAGGGAGTATAAAGTATTAGAATAAAAATAATTAATGCCTAAAACATAACGTTAATGATGGCTAAACGTGAGCGGTGTTTACATAATGTGCTCATATAAAATATGTAGCAGAACATTTCTCATAATTTATACTTCCTCTTTCCACGAAAGAACTTCCTAGGAGGGAGTGATACGGGTTTTAAGAAAAAAAGATGTTCAGTGAATTGAAAGTGAAGAAAAAGTTGTTGAGTGTATTGGGAATGATGAAAAATTGTTTTAATTAGTATTGAGAGTGGTGGGGTATAGTCTAAAAATAGGTAGGAAATTTTTTTGTGGACGTCCCAAAAATGAAAAATATGAAGTTCTTTCGTAAATGAATAGAGTATTAATTTAAGTTTACATATAGAATGTGAAATTTCAAATTTTCTTTCTTCCAATAGTTCACATGTTCGGCCTTTTCTTTTAACAAAATATTTTCGCTTTATTTTTTTGTAACATAAAATTATCTTTTAGAAAACTCGTTATTTCTTCCTTTTATCTAATTCAAAATTATTATTATGATTATTATGATTATTATTATTATTATTATTATTATCATTATTTTAGATTTGTAAATTACTATATATACATTTAATTGATTTTGATTTTGTGATCGAGATTGCTATTTCTCAACAGAAAATAATCTTTAAAAGATCTATCATTTCTTCAAGAAACTTTAATAATGAATCTTCTTGTATATATATATATATATATATATATATATATATATATATATATAATATTATAATAAAGGGCTCAATTTGATTGTTTCGCCCAAGGCCTTGTCTATTAGGACCGACCCTGGATGGAGGATATATATAGAGACATCGGACGAAGAGAAAGAAGAAAGTGAAAAATTTGACAAAAGAATGAAATAAGGACAATAATGTAGTTTTACATTAAAAAAATTACTCACTCCGTTCCACTATAATTAGCTCAAAACTTTTCGGCACGCGAATTAAGGAGAATGTGTAAATTAGTTAAATTAAAAGTGATAGGACCTACACTTTTTTAAGGATTAAATTTTTCCATTTATGAAAACATGCCACTTATAGGGATGACAATTTACCCTCGGGTAACGGATATCCGCGAAAACCCGAACCTATTAGGGTGAGTTTGAGAGGTATTTGATATCCACGGATAGTTTCGTGGTTGTAATTCACTATCCATTTAGTTCGTCGGTATGAGTTTGAATACTTACTATCCATACCCTATCCAAACCCGCGAAACTCGTTTACCCATGAAAAATATCCGCGAAAATACCCGTCAATACCCGTCAAATACCCACAAAAAATCCTTAAAATATGGGCTTTGAATATACATTTGAGATATGGGTCAGCATATCATATTTTTAAAAAAGGCCCAAACAGATATGGGCCAGCATATCATATTTCTACTATTGAGCAACAATAGAACTTTGTTGGATTTTATATTTTAGTTGATGAATTTGGATTTAAACTTTGTTATTTGTGGATTTCAACATGGATGAATGATGTGGATTTGAACTATGTATTTGTGTTGATTTTTTTTTTTTGTATTAAATTTGTTATAAATTTATATTTAAATTCTGTTTCGCGGGTATCTGAGGGATAGTGGGTGGCGGGTATCCGACGAATAGTGGGTGTTGGAGAGTGTGTCTACAAAACTAAACAATTGAAGGACTTATCTGCAAATAAGGATAAGTGAAAGGATGTCATTGCCATTATTTATTAGTCTATAAAGAGTAGTTAGTATTATCTCAATAATGAAGGGTTGTATTATAGAATATTGAGAGAGAGAGAGCGGCAACACCATTGCTATGAGCTTGAAGCTCTCATTTGTATCTGTATTCTCAATTTCTTGATAGTGAATGATCTATAGATCCCCTCCGTGGATGTAGGCACATTGCCGAACCACGTAAAAGTCTTGCGTTCTTCTTCTCTGTTCATTTTCCTTTGTTCTTGTATTTTTCGATCTATTGTGAGCGCCGATCACTTGCTCAACAAGTGGCACCGTCTGTGGGAAGACGAAGATCGGCGCAGTAGATTCAAGGATGTCGACGACAAAGATTGCGGCTGATTGAATCGCAGCGAAGAAGATCAATCGAAGAGACCGATTGGGGAAATCTGATCGGAAAGGCAGCAATTTCTGATCGAAAAGATTTCTAACGTAAAGAAAAGGAAATTGCCACGGTGAAAGGTGTGATTCGCAGGGAAGGCGGAAGAAGGTCGATCTAACAGATCGATAACGGGAATCTCACGAGGAGCGAATGCAGATCGCTCTTCTCGGCGATATCGTGGGGTGGGGCTCTGCGGCGATTGCCGGTGCTCTAGGAATGCTAGGTGTGTTCCTATTTCACCGCCGCTCCACAGAGGCGAGACGTTGGCGTATCGGTGCGAGTGCTTTAAGGGGTTCGCCGATGATGGATTTCTAGACGGAGTTGGCTGTCGGAAAGCTTTGGCTAGCGCGGCTGATCGGATGGTTAGCAACAACAATATTCAAGTAAGAGGTTTTCACCGCAAGAACCCTATGGGAATCAAGATAAAGATTTCTTGGTGCAGCAATTCTGAAATTGGATGCGAAGAAAGGGAGTTCAAGAAAGTTATTTTCAGATAAGATGTGGATTCGGTAAGTAATCTGGAAAAGGGAGAGAGCAGTATGAATGAGAGTACTACGTGCTGGTTACGAGCAAGAGAGGGATTGAGATCTCGGGTCTATTTGCCGAAACTCGATCAATTCTTTTGTGGAAGTAAAATAATAGCGGAGATGGCGTTGGACGGCCAAGCAGTTGTCGTTTTGGTCCAAGTGTCCTGACGGTGCGGTGAAGGATGTTTTCAGCCCGTCGGCGCGGTGAAGTGAGTCCACGGCCGTTTGTCATTTTAGTCCCTTGTTACTCATCTCTGAAGGTTTGGAGAAGCTTGTTCTGTCATCGAATGACCGATGGGCAGAGCTGAGGCTGGTTTTTCTTGGATCCTTGAGAGTGTTCTGTTACACAGATTAAAGACTATTGATCACGAGTGTTTCTCGGTGAAAGAGATAGTTCTTGAAGAGTTTATGGAGTTGATTAACTGGAGAATCAAGAGGTCAAGAATGCAGTGGAAGATGCACGAAAAGGAGATGGAAATAAGCATAAGTCCGGTGGAGAGACTTGGAGCTACGGTTCTCTTGTGTTGCTGTATATTCTTGGTGAGTTTCTCTATAAATCAAATCAACTTGTAGTTCCAGGTAGAGAACACTAGTTTGAATTGTGAATTCTTGGTGGTGAAATACCTGTTGTTCTTGAGCATAGGATTGAGCTCTTGTATGCTGCTGTTTTTTGGTGATTGATGGTGACTAAGAATTTTGATATTCATAAGAATGTTGAATTTGAGGTGGAACATCTTGTTGGCAGCTGGTGACTATATATTATTTAAGAGAGAACTGAGGAGATCCCATGATTCTTATATTTTGACTATGATACCACTAGAGTTAAGGTGGAGTTTTTTTTCAACAATTTGAGAAGAGATCGAGCAGATGGAATACTCTGTAATGTTGAGAATTGGTGGAGTTTACATGGTTGAGTTTTGCATGGGGATAAGTTCATTCTCTTAGTTGAATATATAATAGAGTTATCGGTTTGCTGTTTGGAGGAGAAGTGGTTTTGTGTTTGATTCATGATAGATGGTTTGACAAGGTGGAGATTGTTGCATATGTGTCTTCACATCTATGCATCAATTATTTACACAGGAAACTTTAGGGACTTAATTGCTAATTCAGAAATACGGAGGGATTGAATGGCAATTACTTAAATTTGCTTTTGTGAATAAGATCTCAGCCGTCCATGTTGGATCGATGGATCAGCTGGTTAGCAGAGCTGAGCAGAGCAGAGCTTGCAGAGCAGAGCAGAGCAGAGCTGAGCTTAGCAGGGCTGAGCAGAGCAGATCTGGCAGTGCTGAGCTTAGCAAAGCAGAGCAAAGCAGAGCTGGCAGATCAGAGCTTAGCAGAGCAGAGCTTAGCAGAGCTGAGTAGAGCTGAGCTAGCAGAGCAGAGCAGAGCAGAGCTTAGCAGAGCTGAGCAGAGCAGAGCTTAGCAGAGCTGAGTAGAGCAGAGCATAGCTGAGCAGAGCTGAGCTGAGCTGAGCAGAGCAGAGCAGAGCAGATCTGGGAGAGCATAGCTGGTGGATCTTGAAGTTGCAGGATCAGGTGGAGATCTTCTACTTGCGAGATTGGGTGGAGCTTCTGAGATTTCACGAGAACATCTTGGAGATGGTGAAAATCGTTGGAGGGGCTCGGTGAACTTGAGTCTTCATCAGTTAGCCGGGGCGCGAAGTCAGGAGGCGGAATGCTCATGCTCAGAGACACAGTCAGGATGAGCTGGTTTTCTCGTGGGACTATTGGGTGAGGTGGAGTATCGGGGGCCTAGGACTCGTGCAGGGGTCATGAGTGGACAAGATAGGGATCTCGTAAATTCTCTTGGAGAGAATGGCACCAGAGCTGTTCCTGTGTCTAAGTTTGTTCGCTGCATGGATCTTATCAAGCTGGTGACCAAGGCTTGATGCCTTGGTGGTGTTTGAGTGTCCTGTTGAAGGGGCAGGGCTGTTATTGGAGTAACAATGTTGTTGCTGTTTACTGTTGGCAGCGCTGTTCACTGCTGACAGCCCTGTTCTTCAGCACTGTTACTCCAATGGATGTCTGACCAAAGCACTGTCTGCTGCAAAGTTCAGATAAACAAAGGTACGTTGTTGGCAGCTAAGGATGTGGAGGCTGTGTTGGCTGCTGTGAATCTGGGCGCTGCCACTACCATGGCTGCAGCAGTGACTGCTGAGCCGAGTAGCGTGGAGTTAGGCCCTATGGTGCTGTTCACGACGATGCAGAGTGCTGTGAGTAGGAACGTGGTTGAAGGCTTGGCCATGTCAACATTCAGAATGGCTTAAGTTCATTAAGTTGTGATGAGAGTTAAGATTGAAGTTCATGAAATCTGCTGGAGTTTGCAAATTGATGGTTTTGCAGATAAGGTGGAGATTGTTGGAGAGTGTGTCTACAAAACTCAACAATTGAAGGACTTATCTGCAAATAAGGATAAGTGAAAGAATGTCAATGCTACTCTTTATTAGTCTATAAAGAGTAGTTAGTATTATCTCAATAATGGAGGGTTGAATTATAGAATATTGAGAGAGAGGGAGAGATAGAGAGAGAGAGAGCGGCAACACCATTGCTATGAGCTTGAAGCTCTCATTTGTATCTGTATTCTCAATTTCTTGATAGTGAATGATCTATAGATCCCCTCCGTGGATGTAGGCACATTGCCGAACCACGTAAAAGTCTTGCGTTCTTCTTCTCTGTTCATTTTCCTTTGTTCTTGTTTTCTTCGATCTATTGTGAGCGCCGATCACTTGCTCAACAGTGGGTGACGGGTATCCGATGGATAGCGGGTTGACGGATACCCGACAGGTAGCGGGTATCCGCGGGTAGCGGGTCAGGGTAGCATTTGATATCCATTGATAGTTTCGTGGTTAAAAACCACTATCCATTTAATTTGTGGATATGGGTATGGATAGTCACTATCCGTACCCGTCGTACCCGATTGCCATCCCTAGCCACTTATAATGGGACGACCCAAAATAAAACACAGGTCACTTTTAGTGGGACGGATAAGTATTTTTTTTCATATCTTTTTGTTATCTAAGTGGATATTTAATTTTGTATTGATTCATTATATAAGAAAGGATAATTTTGTATTGATTCATATAATTATTCGACAAGTGATATCACATTCACCTCGATGATTTAAGTTTCGATATGACATTGCTCTAATGTTTGTAATAATAATAATAACTGTAATAAAACTCTTTAGTCGTAATTTAGTAGAAGATTATCCAGGTGGAATAATCTTTTATTACATATAATTGGCATCTGGCATGCATGAATTAAAGCTTGATAGGAATAGCCCAAAGAGGGGATTTCTTCTGCAGTACTAACCCAAACACATCCTGTCTCTGCAGTTGTTTGGACTCAGTCCCTTGTTCAAGTTTCCAGTCAAAGTTATGACACAGTGTCGCCACCATGCAGTGCAGCATACGGCTAGCTAGCGGCATGCCGGGGCACACTTTTCTTCCCGAACCAAATGGAATCAACTCGAAATGATGCCCCCCGAAATCTATACCGTTATCCAAAAATCGTTCTGGCTCGAAACTCTCCGGATTCTTCCATATGCTCCGATCTCTGGAGATGGCCCAAACGTTGATAAACATTTTTGCATTTTTGGGGATCACATATCCATTTATGTGCGTCTCAACTTCTGCTGCATGAGGAGCTAAGAGAGGCGCCGCCGGGTGGCACCGCAGCACTTCTTTCACGGTGGCTTGCAAGTATGGGAGTCTAGAGATGTCTGATTCATCCACGATGCTCTGCTCCCCAAGAACACTCTTCAGCTCTGCTTTCAGCTTCGCCAGTTTGTCGGGGTGGAGTAGCAATTCTACCATTGCCCATTCCGTTGTGGCTGCGCTTGTGTCTGATCCTGCAATTATCAGGTCCTGACACAAACCAGATCATCAATTTTTAATTTGGTACTCAAAGTTGGGACTATAAAGTATAATTGACGCATTTGAAAATATGGGGAAAAAAGTTGATGCTGACCACAAACATATGCTTAATTTCTTCAGTGGTAAAATCATATTCTTGGCCTTCAACGAGGTCGAGGAGCGTTTCAAGAGAATCATTCTTCTTGTGGTAAGGCAGCGCCGCTCGTGCTTGCAGTCGTTCGTCGATGAGGGTCTGGATCAAGTCCATCAAGCAGCGGAGGTGATAAGTGAGCTTGCGTCTGAGTCCTTGTGGATCAAAGGGAGCAAGGATGGGGAAGAAATCTGCGACGTTGGGAGCTCCGGCAACCCGCATGAGCTTGTTCACGTGCTCCCTCAGTTCCTTTTTGGGGCCGGAATCGGCGGCGTCGAATCCGGTGACTTCGATGGAGAAGAGCGTGCCGAACATGAGGTTGGACATGGTGGTGAAGGTGGCTTCTCCGACGTTCATGGCGCGGCCCTGCCCGCAGCACCTGCTGACGTGGTCGGCCAGCTTGATCAGCCGCTCTCGCCGGAGATGTTGGCTGGCCTGGAGAGCTGGAGGCGAGAAGAGTTGCTCTTTGGATATGCGGCGAAGCTTCCGCCACTGGTTGGAGTTGGTGGAGAGCAAGCCCATGGACATGTGCTCGTGGCCGAGGACGCACACCGCCTCGGCGCTGAAGGGCATGCAGAAAACAAGGCCTTGCTTCTGCAGCACTTCCCTCGCCATCTCCGGCGACGAAACCACGCCCACGAATTGGGTACCGAGCTGGAGGGACATGAGTGGGCCGTAGTGTTTGGCGAGGTCGGCCAGCGACTTGTGGGGGTTCCGCCCGAGTTGCAAGACGTTGCCTATGATCGGCAGACGAGGCGGCCCCGGAGGGAACTTGCCTCGCTGCCGCCATGAATCCGTCCACCGTGAGTACACCACCCACGCGGCCAGGAAGCCCAACGAGAGAAGAATGTAAACTTGCATTTCTTTTTTTGGCTACTTTTCTTTGTTTCTACTTATTCTTGCATATGTTTCTATTTGTAAACAGAGGTGTATGTATGCCTATTATAAGGGTCTACGTTGTTTAACCAGTACGTCTGTACGTACAGTATTTCGATAAAATATTGATTTTCAGATTGTAACATCTGTACGTAGTGTATTTAATTTGATAAAATATTGATTTTTCTATGATCACTAATACACTCCACTGACTTGAGAAAAATATACTAGTATACTACTACTCCCTCCGTCCCAATAATGTTGTCCCGTTTCTTTTGGGCACGGAGATTAAGAAGTGTGAAATTAGTGTTGTCAACTAGAAGGTCCCACATGTTTAAGAAGAAATTAAATATAGCTTAAAATTATTCTTGTTTCTTCCTCATCTCCCAGGCGACGGCAACAGTAGGCGGAGCCACACCTGCGCCGCCTCCTTCCCCGGCCGGCGTCGGCACAGCCCCCAGCCTCATCGCCGCCTCTCTCCATCCAGAACAGTGAACCAAGAACACAATAACACAAAATCAAGAACAAATTTTCGTCTTTGCTAACCAAGAACACAAAACCAAGAACAAATTTTTCATCATCTTCATTGACAAAGAACAAAATCTGGAAAAGCCAAGAACAGAAAAACCAAATTTCTTCAACAAATATCTAAACATAAAAGCTAAATTTCTTCCAACAAATTTTCCATCGTCTTCACTAACCGGGAGAAGGCACCGCGGCGGCAGCCCTATGGCTTTACAATCGCCGGAATCGAAGGGGTGGCATTTGGATTTGGGGATTTAGGGTTCGGGGGCGGAGAGAGAGGTGGAGACGGCAGCCCGTCGCTGCTGCTTCGTCGAAGGGAAGCTGATGGCGACTGGTTCAGAGGAGTGAAAGGGGGGGAGGGAGGGAAGTGGTGTCAGGGGGCAGAGGTGAGTGGCGCTGGCGAGAGGGCGGGGGAGATGGGAGGGCGACGCGAGTATGGAGGGTGGAGAAGAGAGAGAGGCAAGAGAAGGGGGAGTTTAGATCTGTGCTCGACGGATTTACAGAGGGGGAAGGGGGGAGACGGCGGCGGCGTTACAGAGGGGGAAGAGGGAGGCAGCGCCGGCGAAACAGAGGGGAAGGGAGCGGCGGTGACTGTTGAGTTACAGAGGGGGAAGAGGGCAGCGGATGTACAGATGGGGAAGGTGGGAGGCGGAGGCGGCGGCGGCGGAACAGAGGGGGAAGAGGGAGGCGGCGCCGGTGGAACAGAGGGGAAGTGAGCGGCGGCGCCGGTGGATTTGCAGAGGGGAAATGGTGGAGTGAATTTAGAGAGGGAGAATGAGGGAGACGGTAGAGAGAGAGAGAGAGAGAGGCGAGTAGATGTAATTTAGAGGGGGTAAGTTTAATTAGAATCATGTTTAAGTGAGAGTTAATTAGCCTTAAAATTTACCTAAATAGGAAATGGGACAAGATTATTGGGACAACCCAAAAAGGAAAGTGGGACAAGATTATTGGGACGGAGGGAGTATTATTATTCTTCGACCATTACCCACGTTAATCGTGGATGAGATCACTAGAACTGCGGATGGTTTGTTACAAACCCAATAAAATAAGATGGATCCTCTGTCCCACAATTTATTGTGAATCACCGTGTACCACTTTTAATATCTTTATTTTATAATTATTTTTTTATAAAAATAAAAATTATTATTATATTATGAATTCTAATTAATATTTATCATTAAAAATTGAAATTTTTAGAAAAATATATACCCTAACTTTGAATTAATTAACCCAAATAATCTATTATTAATTCAAATATATATATATAAAAAATAATTATAAGCCCTACTTAGATGAGTGAACTCTTGTTAATTATCTTTATATTATATTAAAGCATAGTAAATTAAAATAGAAGAAAAAATAATTAAAAATTATAACAAATTAAGAGTGGTACACGGTGGTACACACTAAGGGGGGTGTATTCGCTGTGGATTTCCACAGACTTTAAAAAGTCCGTGGAATTTAAATTCCATGGAATTCACATAGATTCCAGACGACTTTCAAAGAATTCGTGGTTGGATTTCACCCCGATTTTCACTGATTTTCGAAGAATTTGGGGGATAATTCTGGAATTGAAATCCATGATGCCAACGCCCGCTGAAACCCAGCACCGCTGGGAATCCAGCGAGCGCTGGGTTCCAGCGACCGCTGCAAATTAGTGCTATATAAGGCCCAGCCAGCGCTGGTGTATTGTTACATGTTTTTTACTATGTGATGACTTAGCAATATGGATAGCTCTGTTGCTTCCACGTAACACAATAAAATCAAACTTCACACACACTATGTGATGACTTAGCATTAATATGAGTTCAAATAAGAATCGAACAGATGCAGGAGGACAGTATTTCTTACCTTCTTGATCAAGTATCTTCTTCAGCTCATCTGCAGATAGGAGCATCTGAGAGTCATCTAACACCTGTAAGGGAACCCCATATTGAACTGAAAAATACTCAACTGCTTCGAAATTTATATTTCAACAAGGAATAGCAGACAGACATGCCAACCACGGTGCAAAAGGAAAAAAAATGAAAATAAAACAATAATAAAATCCAAAAGTAGCAGCTAAACTTTTTTCACGTATTACATATGAAATTAATTGGCTACAATTAGAGTCTCATTACCTGGGGGAAGGGAAGACATTTGCTCCCTGGAATGTGGCCACTTCTTATCCCCTTCCGTGGGCCATAACCATATATAGCAAAAGCAATAAATGAGTTCCAATATACATAAGTCTCAAATCCAGCGTCCGCTGGACTCTCCCAACGGTGGCTGAGTTCCAGCGGTCGCTGGCTTCTTGGCCGCGGCCGCTGGAACTCAGCGCTCGCTCAAAATTCCATGGATTTCAATTCTCGTGGTTCTTGGCCGGATTTCGTCGTGTGTATTTTTTGGATGAAATCCATGAAAGTCATTTCGGATTTGAAGTCAATGGAATAACGAATACACCTAGATTTGTATGGATTTTAAAAAGTCTGAAACGAATACACCCAGATTTATATGGACTTTTAAAAGTCTTGAACGAATACATCCAGATTTCTGCAGACTTTTAAAAGTCTGGAACGAATACACCCAGACTTTTAAAATCCATAGAAATCTGTTAAACTCCACAACGAATACACCCCCCTAAATTATAGGACATAGGATCCCATTTGAAATAAAATTTCACTTTTTTTATCACAACATATTCTGAATTGAATCCGAGATTGGAGCGCGGCGTTTACTTATTATGATTGATTATATATAATTAAATATTTTTATTTTAATCATTAAAATAATTAGATAGAGATAATATCTTATTTAGCCTTTTCTAGTAGAAAAAAAAATTATAGCTATATAGATAAATATATAGAAATAGTTATTAGTTTTAACTATTATACCTTTACACGTTTACACAATTTACATAAATTTTGCGTGTAATCATAATTCGTATAACATTATTATTTATATTTGTTACACGAATTCGTATAACAAAAATTCATGTAACAGTATAAATATAAATAACAGTACTGCTACAGGAATTTTGATTACACACAAAATTCGTGTAAATTGATAAATATATAAGGGTATAATAGTCCAGAATGGCTACTATTTTTATATTTTTATCTATATATTTATAATTTTCTATTACTATGTGCTTTTGGTTAGATTAGGATGTTGCACCATTAAGATATTTTAATCACATACATCAAATATAAATCAAGAAAAATTAACTTAAACGTTAGAAATTATCAAAAATTTAGAATATCTCAAAATTATAATTTATTTTTATAAATAATAAATCAATTTTAATTATTTTTGTTTATTTAAACTAAAGTAAATGCGTTCTCGAAGAAGTATTGGGGCGGATAGGATCCCATGTGAAAGGATGGCATGTTTTGACAATTTGAATAATAGTACGTGAGATTAAATTAATTAAATATTTTCTTTTACAACATGACATTAGTTAATTAATTATCAACAAATTGAATAATACGTGATATTGAATTAAATAATTTTTTAACATCATGACATTAGTCTCGCCAGAAGTCCGTGGAAGTTCTTGAATAATGTCATGTCATAGTCACCAAAATAAATACCAAATGTTATGAAATAATTAAGGTCGACAGTAGGTCATCAAAATTGTGTTAGTGCGTTTCAGCTTTGACCTTATCAAATTACGATTATATATAAAAAGGAAAAAACAAAAAAAAGACCTAAAAACCCTTGAAAGCACAAGAAAGCACGAGCCTCATTAAAACCTTCCTACGAAAAACCCAAAATGAAAAACTGTATGAAGGAAAAAAAGCACCCGTCAAGACGACCAACGAAACCAACAAGAAAAGGAAGAGCGGAAGGGAAAGTTGCAGGAACTCCGACCTAACCATCGTCCCCAAGCAAACCCGGCTCAAAACCAAAAACAAAGACCAAAACAAAAAACCAAAACAACTCAGTAGACAAAAGGCCGGTGAGACGCCGTCGCCAAATGCCCAAAACGAAAACCAAGCAAACAGAAAAAGGGAGACTTACGGCACAATAAGCAGAAAGGGAAGTTACACGGCCGGTTATACGTCGTCGCCGTAAACATCCTTGCTGCCTACCAAAAAACCGCGCACTCTGCCAGTGAGCTGCTGTGATCAAGTCGGCAGAGCAAAGTCCAGCTCTGCTCTGCTTTGGACCGTTTAGCTCTGCTCTGGACTGCAGCTTGCTATGGATCATAGCTCTGCTCTGGTTATGATATGCACCTTGATAGGGGTTAGGGGATGAGATCCTCCATTGCATAATTTTATTAGGTACTATTCTTCTTCACTCTTAATTTTTTTATTTTATAATTATTTATTATAAAAAATAAAATATATTATGATATAATAAACTCTAATTAATATTTCATCTCACGCATCTACCAATTTAATTAATTTCTTCCCGTTTGTACTTGTATGTGTGTAAGGAATTAAGGATTTATGAATGATTAGGGTAGTCTGGGTAGATAAATATTTTGTTGCAGAGTACTTATAGGATGATCATTGTCTATCACTGGAGTCCAGTGCTGTTTATTTTTATTTTCATTTTTTTCATTTTAACAAAGTAGTCTTTGGATGTTAATTATTGGTTAGATTAATTGTTTATTTTTATATATCGCAGAACATCAAAACTTTGGGCCTAGTCTATTTGGTTCAAATAAAACTAATATTTAGTTATATTTATAACTCTAAACATAATTTAAAAATACAAATAAAATTTTATTAGACATTCCTGTTCTGATATGGCCGGCACTTATTATTATTTTTTATTAAGGAAATCATGGCCGGCACATAAGAAAGTTGTTTTTATTAAGTAAATTTTTTATGTTTCAACAATATATTATAATCTTAATCTCGAGTCTAAATAGAAAAAAATAATTATAATATATGATATTTTTACAATTTGATAATCAAACCTGACAATTTGCACTTCTATGCACCTTCTTCATATAGTAAATTAAGTACATAAATAGTAAATTAATAGTATATTTTACTTCTATGAATCATGAAATTTTTAAAGATTTTTTTTAATTTTAAATTAGTAGTATATTTCATTCATTCCAACACTATATATCTTATTAAAATGTAAATATATTTTCTAAAATAACGTGATAAAATGTGTATTTACAATATCAATATTAGAATGATAAACATATTAACATTCAATCCATTTTATTTTAAATTTCATATTGATCTTATATGAGACTTCACCAATTCAAAATCGAGAAAAAAGGATATATTTTTTTATAGCTACATCAATTTTTCATTACTTTGTTAATTGAATGACTAAATAAAAAAATTGAAATTTAAAATGCACCATCACCGATTAACATTAAATAAAATGATAAATATTGATTTTTCATAAGATTTCACTTATTTAAAACCTCAATATAATTATATAATTGTATAATTCATTTCAAAATGATAGTCTTGTTTAAGTTAGTGGGTATTACTATACAGATTGAGATGAAAAACGACTAATGAACAGGTATAAATTATTAAGAGCATCCACATTGGTTCAGTCAAACCTTGACTCATTCATGCTCTGGGACCACTTATGAGTTAAGTGCTGCATTGGCTTGACTCACGCTGCCGACTCAATTAGAATTAGTTTTGATTTTTGGCTTTTTTATTTAATTTAAATGACACAAATTTAAATATATAACACAATATTTGAATTGAAATTGCATTAAATTAAATTAATAAAATTTATGATTTGATAATTTATCTAATATTTATATATTTTTATTTAAAACATGTAGTTAATTTCGATGTTCGTCGTGCATCGCACGAATGGTCATACTAGTATACCTAAAATCAATAGAATAAACTCCAAAAATTAGTAACTATTAATACACATTTATTAAAACTAATTTTAATTGGCACCGATATGATACGGTCGACTGCTATTTTAATACATATAAAAATAAAAAACTAACTGCTACCGTCGGTTTTTCAATTCGATTATTCAGATTTATCTGACGACCACGGTAAAATTAATTTGTCAGTTTGTTCGGTCTTTCAAACTTTTCTGCTTAGAGGATATGCACATGATTAATTATTTAATTTTGTCCAAATTTTCCAACATACTAGTATTTGGTCAAAACTGCCAAGCAAAAGCCCAACTTGAATACTAGTACGTCACTTTAATTCATTTATTCTAGTACGTACTCGTGGGTGCGATTGTGCACGAATTATGATATATTTTATTAATTTTAAAATTTAAATTATATAAAAAATTAAAATATTACTCCCTTCGTTCCAGCTAAAATGATACATTTTTTTTCGACACAGAATTTAAGGAATTGTAAATTAGTGTTTTACGTGTGTAGTATAAAAGTGATAAAATATGAGAGAAAAGTACTCCCTCCGTCCCATAAATAATGGTCTGTTTTCCTTTTTGGGTTGTCCCATATATAATGGCCTGTTTCCATTTTGGGCTAAAATTAACACTTAATTAAAGCTTTTAATTATACCCAACAAAACCCTAATTATTTCAACCTACACCTAATCTTTTTCTTCCTTAATTACCAAACTTTTCTACCTTTTTTCCCAAAACATTCTCTCTCTCTCTCTCTCTCTCTCTCTCTCTCTCTCTCACACAGACACTCCTTTGTGCTTGTCGTCTCTCTCTGTCACTGGCGACATCGCCGGGTCTCGCCGCGCCCGGTTCTCGCCGCCTCCGGCGCGGCGAGACCGGCGCCTCTTCTTCTCCCTCATTCCTTTCTTTTCTCTTTACCTCATTCTTTCTCTCTCTCTCTCGATCTCTCTTTCTCTCTGCCCTCTCCCTCTCGATCTCCCTTTCCCTCATGTTCGCGGTGGCCGCTGTGAGCCGCGGCGGCGCAAGCAGCGCCGGCGGTCACCGCCGCCTCTGCTCCCTCTCTCACTCCGCCTCCATGCCCTCACACATCTGTCTCTCCCTCTATCTTGAGAACAGTGAGATCTCCACCCTTTGCATCCTCCGCCTCCGCCTTTGCCTCCGCCTCCGCCTCCGTCTCCACCGCCTCCATCCTCTGCATCCACCGCCTCCGATTTCCTCCGTCTCTGCTTTCGATCTCCTCCGCCTTTCATCTCTCTCACCCTCTGTATTTTGGGGTTTTCTTGGTTTTAGGGATTTGGGTTTTCTTTGTGTAGAATTTGGAGAAACGGTGGGAGATGGTTTCGATGGTGGAGGGATTTAGGTGGCGGTGGTGGTGGCCGTTGCCGGAGGAAGGGTTGGGTTTGGGTGTTGGTATTGCAGCAATGGTGATGGTGATGGTGATAGTTTAAGGAACTGGTGGTTTTAGTTTAAGCTTTCTTCATCACATTTCTGTTTTTTGGGGGTGGAGGTAAGGCGGCGGCGGCGGCGACCGTAATGCAGCAATGGTGATGGTGAGATGCCGCCGGAAGGGGAGAGAGAGTGAGGAGAGATGGGAGTATTGTATTAAAAATATTTAAAACTAATTAACAATAAATTAAACATGTGGTCCCTACAACTTTTCTCCCTAATTCAACACTCCTTAATTCCCGTGCCAAAAAGAAACGGGCCATTAATTGTGGGACGGAGGGAGTAATAAAGTGATAAAGTAGGAGAAAGAAAGTAATAAGTGAGTGATTAATTAATTGTAATTCTGTAATTAAAATCCCTTATTTTTTTCATATTTAAAAATGTAACATCTTCGTTGGGACGGCCCAAAAAAAATATGTAGCATCTTCATTGGGACTGAGGGAGTATTATTTATAAATTAAATTAATTATTAAAAAAATATGATAACTTAAATGTTAATATTTTATTTAAAATAGTGTATAATAATAATATTATCATCTTTTTTTTTTTGGTCAGGAAAGGAGAAAATTTTTATAAAAGACAAACAAGGTACAAGAAGTACCAAAAGGAAAGGAGCAGCATCATGTTACCACCCACGCAGGGGAAGAACACCAGAAGAACACATGGGGAGAAAAAACAAGGAAAAAGAGCCACCCAAGAAGAAGCCACAAAAAATCGAAACAAAAGCAGCCGCAACACCTTCAATTCAGAACCTTTGGAGAAGAAACCCAGGAACGAAAATCTGAGTTCGCCGCTCCCAGCTTGTAAACTTTAGACCAACTCCATAATCTCGACTTAATCTCGGCCACCATTTTCTCAATGTCACCTTTCCCTTGGTTGAACACAAACTCATTCCTCATCTTCCAAATACACCAAGTAGTACAGATCCAAACACTAGAGAGAAAGTTGACCATCTCTTTCTTACCAATATTAGTGAAGGCAAGAAAATGCTCGATCGGAGATTGCTGAAGCACCGCTTGAAAGCCAAGCCATTTCAAGATACTTTTCCAGATGTTCATCGAGAAAGAGCAGGAGAAAAGTAAATGCTTCATGTCCTCCGGATGAGATTTGCAAAGGGGACACAGAGACGCCGCTGTTGGAACTTGAATCTGTCTTTTGTGGAGGTTGTCACACGTCGCAAGGCGGCCTTTGAAAATTCTCCAAGCCGTTGATCTCGCTCTGTGGGGGGCTGCCGCTTTCCAGATACTCGCAAACTCCTTCTTCGTTGTTTGGGAATCACTTTGTGGGGGGCTGCCGCTTTCCAGATACTGCCGCTTTGTGGGGGGCTGCCGCTTTCCAGATACTCGCAAAATTCTCCAAGCCGTTGATCTAATGAGTATTAATATCAAATTTAATGAGTTTTGATAATGTCTCGACCAAACTAACATCTAATATCGTCCGCAATAGTACGAGGTCATCCAAGTCAACCAAATTCGTATTTTCAAGGAAGGCTAAGCAAGACTTTTTTTTATGCTACGCACATAAAACGAGAAAATAAACCTAAACACTATAAATATAGATTGGATTTGTCACTTCACATTGGGTTACTAACGCGTAATTGAAAGAATACATATAAAATTAACTAAGTAATAGGTAAAACGCAGATAAAATAAAGCAGTAAAAGAAAGCATATAAAATTAGGGTTCTAAAGTTAGCGTTCGGAAAAACAATAAATTAATAGAGAAAAACCAATAAACGAGAACTAGATTATCTAGGCAATGAACAAGAATCAAAGACATGAAATATCTAACAAGAACACAATGAAAGACAAGATAAGAAATGTCACGACCGGACTTAACTAAGGATAGGTAAGCCGGGAAACCGTGACTAGGGAAGGGAAATTAGGAGAGGGGACAGAAAGGGGTGATAAATAATAATAAAGGAATTGAACTAAGATTGAGACATCATATGAGAAAAAGACACACATAAATAGATAAGAGCGAGTAATCGGTCAAGAGTATCCGATTTAAGTGTTTATACAATAACTTGATTTGACAATCCAACATAATAGGATAATATGCATCATAACTGAGTGTTCGCAGCGGAAATAGAACGTGATACATGTATGAAGACATGTATCGCCAAGAGTTTATTTAGTAAATATGACAAAGCTCCGCACGACACCCCATCATCACTCATCACTGCTCAACCTGCACATTTAGAAATACATGCAGGGCTGAGTACAAAGTACTCAGTAGACATATGCCGAAAATCATATACATACTTAATAACTGTAAATTGTCATGCCATTTCAATAGTATAACCAGGGATTTTTACTTATAAAGGCCCAGGCATACTAAATTCGTTTGTGATTCTAAAGTTCGTCTGATCAGACTAAGTTCTTTTGTAATCTATCATATCTGAATCTGTGTGCCGGAGAGGTGGCCACCTCTCACGGTCACTTGACCGGCCAACCCGCTAGATGACTCACGGTCACTGGTGTACACTAGCCAAGGCAGGATAGCTATCAACTGCTCAAGACCCGAATTCGATTACATGATAACTGGCAAAGCCATATCAGATAGATATCATACTGAAATTAAAACATTTTATGGCAAGACAACACTTGAAATAACTTCAATTCAAAGATTTTGTCATGAAATAACTTGCTTGAACGTAACAGTTAAACTCATTTGATATATATGAAAGTAATGCCTACCTGATTGCAGTGTTTTGCTACTTAAGACAATGATTCTCTTTCCTTAGCGCGATAGGTTACTCAGGCGCTTTTGTTTATTTGAACCTTTGATAACACGAAACATGTGTTCGAGTTAATAATAGAAAAGATAACAACAAATGCAGTGAATCACTTATTCACTCATTTCTCTAACTACCCATATTTCCTTAAACGACTGTATCTAACTCATATACAATCGTTCTTCTTTTATCGAAATACTTCGTGTACATTTGAGGATGTAGGAAAGCCCATTTTATATTATTCATTTATTTATCCATTATAAATAAAGAATAATTTATAAAATATTTTCCTTTTCCCCATCTAATAATGCCAATCAATATATATATATATTGCTACTATTAAAAGAACTAATAAGTCATTAATAAATTCTAAACATTAATTCCTGATGAAAATTTCATTGTGAGATTTTAGGAACATTTGTAAATATATTTTAAAATAATAAAAGGAGTTAACTATAAAAAGAAATTTTCGAGAAGATCTAATAATTTTAATATTTTAACCATTTAATAATTAATAAATCTTTAATATTTCATTTATCAACTATTCCATCTAATATAATTCTACCAACAAGTTCTCATGAAATCTTTCTCAAAATATTTATATATCTCAATAGCTCATTTATAAACTAAAAGTGATATTTTATCAACAATAAAACTTTAAAATCCTTAATAGGAATTATTTTGAATCATTTCAATCTCAACAAAACTGTATAGATTCAACTTCAACTAATAAACTGCTTTTACTCCGAACTCGTATGGAGTCGAATTTTATATCAAGAGAAACCTATTTGAGTCTAGTTTAATTGAAAAAAAAATATGTTGAAAAACTCCAAGTAGTTTAAGAGATATAGCGATTTTCCCATCGCCTACCAGATTCGGCAGTTTCTGCTAACTGAAAGTCCAGATTTTTGAAAAATATCAAAAGTTACTGGAATGACCTCAAATTTTATATGCAGATAGCTAACACATATATCTTCATACAATAAAAATTTGAGAGCTAAATATCAACATATGGTTACTGAAATAATTAACCTAATCATCTGCCTCACGACAGTTTTAGCAGATACGGGCAGTAGACTTCTCGAATTTTAAAAGGGTAGTAAACGAAGTTCAAATGATATGAAACTTTGTACGAATATTTACCACACTCCCATCTATACCCCAGAAATTTCCCATAATATAATAGAAAAGGGAATGCATCGAAATAAGGGCGTCAACTTACCCTTGTCCAAGTGAGCACTAATGGAAGTTGTTCACCGGGGGTTTTTCTGGTCGTCGTTCCGCGATGGGGTTTAGCCGCGAAGGTCTACGACTTAGTTTTCCTCGTGCGAGATAGATCAGGCTACACAACGGTGGTTTCTCGATCCTTTTTCGTCGTAAGGATAGTGAGAAACGAAGGCCGTAAGTTGGCCGGTGGCTAAGTCGGGAATTCGACGTTGGCCTCCGAAGGATATTGTGGCCTTTGGTCGGGAAAATATAGAGAAGGTTTCGGCCTTTCGATTGTTGGGTTTGGTAGCCTAAAGATGGAGGAACGAGTACACGTTCTCGGTTCAGCGCCTAGTGGCCGGTCGACGAAGAAATGGCCCGGCGAAGGGAGCTCACTTGAGCTCTTGCAAGTAAGAAATTTTAAAAATTCTCCTAAACTCTCTCTTGCGTCACACCTCTTGCTGCACTTCTTCCTTCTGCAGAACTCTCCTCAATTTATAGAGGAGTTTCTGCAGACAACAGAATCAAAATGGTGGAAATTTTTTTGGTACCGGGAGTTGCAACTTTTGAAGATTTGATTGTTGAAATTTGCATCCTTTGACAATTGTGATCTTGCCGTGAAATTTCTTTCTCGGCGTGCTGAAGCTTTTGAAAATTGTGGATATTGGCGTGATTTTCTTCTGCTGCTTTTGAAAACTTTGCTCTCGGCGTGATCATCTGCTACTGAAATTGGGGCTTTTTGGATTGCATGGAAGATATTGCAACTTTGAAAAAATTGTTGCAGTAATGATGCGTTGAGGGGAAATTGCAGACTTCAAGATTGAAGAAGAAGACAGCCTTCAGCTGAAAATTCTATCTACCTCTCGCTACTGTTTTCACTTACAAAAAAAAAAAACCCAGCCAAAGATGAACAATGTAAAATGTAAATTGACAGCAGCCAACACTGCGTAAATCTCATGCAAATACCATAACAAACTTTTAACTAATCTTTTCACATAAGTCCCTCTAGTAGAACTTATTTATTGACTAGTCCTTCAGTTATAGAAGTAGCACAAGTAAGGTCACTCACTCTACAATGATTTTAAGAGGCAAATAGTGTTATGTGTACTGTGGTCAATAGTGAAGTGTTGTGTGGAATAAAACAATAAGGAAGATGGGTGTGGAGTGAATAGTGTCGATGTTTATGTGAGTTAGAATAAGGAAGTAAGTGTGGCTTGGTATCGGGTGTTGGTTTTTGTAATGAATCTCTGATTTTTGCTAATTAAATACTTGTCGTATTTATATAAATTAAATCCTCAATCTTGAGATTTAATACGTGAAAGTCGGAATTAATTCGCGACTTAATACCTTAACTCATATAACGCGAAATAATAAAATTATTATGCATATGATCTCAAGTTATAATTCTAGCAATTTGATTTAAATAACACGATTTATAAAATCGGTTATAAATCTAAATTTTCTAATAATATTGATTAAATCAATAAACTGGTAAAACAAAGTCTCAAACGTATAGTTAAACCAATAAATTTAATTATTGGTTTTATTCATGACTGAATATTAAATCGCAGCTCTGTATCTCTTATACAGACTTTTGCTGAAATAATATTATCTGAACAAAATAATCACCATAAATAATTAAAAGAATTTTATAACTAATGCACATATTTAATCTAATATGTATTTAAAAGAGCGGGGCATCACATACTACCCCCCTTAAAATAAATTTCGTCCCGAAATTTGCATACCTTCGTTAAACAACTCTGGATATTTTTCTTTCATCTTGTCTTCGAGCTCCCACGTAGCTTCTTCTTGTCCATGGTGCCTCCAAAGAACTTTCACTGAGGTGATTGATTTATTTCGGAGTTGTTGCACCTTTTTATCTAAAATCGCTTCGGGTCTTTCTTCATAGCTCAGGTCTGGATTAAGGATCATCTCATTTTGGTGTATCACGTGCTTTGGATCGAAAAACGTACTTCCTAAGTTGTGATACGTGGAAAACATTATGGACATTTCCTAGGCTTGGCGGTAATGCCAGCCTGTAAGCCACTGGGCCTATTCTTTCTAGGATCTCATAGGGTCCTATAAATCGGGGTCTAAGTTTCCCTTTAACTCCGAACCTAATGATCCCTTTTGATGGAGAAACTTTCAGAAAGACTTTTTCTCCATTCTCAAATTGTAAGTCAGTTCGGCGTTTATCAGCATATGACTTTTGTCTATCCTGGGCCTCCTTAATCCTCTGTCGGATTTGGCGAACGATTTCAATCATTTCACCTATTGTGTCTGGCCCTAGGATTTTTCTCTCGCCCACTTCATCCCAATAAAGTGGCGATCTACACTTTCTCCCATACAGTGCTTCGTAGGGTGCCATAGCGATAGTCGCTTGGTGACTATTATTATATGCAAACTCGATGAGTGGCAAAATGTGCTCCCAGTTTTCACCCTGGTCTAGCACTACTGTCCTCAGCATATCCTCCAATGTTTGAATCGTTCTTTCAGACTGACCATCTGTCTGTGGGTGAAAAGCTGTACTAAAATTCAATCTTGTGCCCAGTTCTTTTTGTAAACTGATCCAGAATCTGGATGTGAACTTGGAATCTCTGTCCGATGTAATTGACTTTGGCACTCCGTGCAAACGCACAATTTCTCTAACATAAAGTTGAGCTAACTTGTCGGATCCATGGGTGATTGGGATTGGTATAAAGTGCGCACACTTCGTAAGTCTGTCCACAATGACCCATATAGCCGTGTTACCTCGCTTGGATCTTGGCAATCCTGTGACGAAGTCCATTGCTATATCATCCCATTTCCATTCTGGTATCTCCAAGGGTTGTAGTTCCCCGTAAGGCCTTTGGTGTAAGGCTTTCACTTGCTGGCAAGCAAGACATCGTTCAACAAACGAGGCTACATCTCGTTTCATTCCTTCCCACCAGAAATTCTCTTTTAGATCTTGATACATCTTAGTACTTCCCGGGTGGGCAGTATAAGGGGTATCATGGGCTTCGCTCAAGATTTTATTCTTAAGTTCTTCATCTTGAGGAATGCATATCCTTCCTTCAAAGAGTATGGCATTGTCTGGTGCTTCTTGGAAATCTTTGAGATCTCCTAATCTTATCTTTTCCCGTAATTTTTCCATCTTCTCATCCTTTCTTTGTGCTTCTACCACCATTTTTCTTAAACTAGGTATTGTCTCAACAACGCCTGCTATAGTTCCAGGTGGTTTAATCACTTCTATCTTCATCTTGTCAAATTCTTTTATAAGCTCAACTTCTCTCGTGAGAAGATGTCCTAATTTTGACGAGACTTTTCGGCTTAATGCGTCGGCTACTACATTAGCCTTGCCTGGGTGGTAGTTAATACCACAGTCATAGTCCTTTACTAATTCGAGCCATCTTCTTTGTCTCATGTTTAGATCTTTTTGCTCGAAAAAGTACTTCAGACTTTTGTGATCAGTAAAAATCTCACACCTAACTCCATATAGGTGATGTCTCCAGATTTTTAATGCATGTACTACTGCAGCTAGTTCCAGATCATGAGTCGGATAATTTAACTCATGAGGTCTAAGTTGTCGTGATGCATATGCTATTACCTTGCCATCTTGCATCAACACGCAACCTAGTCCATTTTTGGACGCATCCGTGTAGATTACATATTCTTTGTCTGGTTCGGGGACTGCTAAAACCGGCGCAGTAGTTAGCATCTTCTTGAGTTTTTGGAAACTCTCATCACACTCGTCCGTCCAAGTATACTTGATCCCCTTCTTGAGCAGTTGCGTCATTGGCCTTGCTATTTTCGAAAATCCTTCAATAAACCTTCGATAATAGCCAGCCAATCCTAAGAAACTCCTGATCTCGTTTGGATTTGTTGGCGACTTCCATTCTTGTACTGCTTCCACTTTAGCAGGATCTACCTTGATTCCTTCTGATGATACGATGTGTCCTAGAAATGTGACTTCTCTCAGCCAAAACTCGCATTTGTTGAATTTGGCGTAGAGTCGTTCATTCCTTAGCGTTTGTAGAGTGGTCCTCAAATGCTCTTTGTGTTCTTCTTCATTTTTGGAGTAGATGAGGACGTCATCTATGAACACTAAGACGAACTTGTCCAAGTAGGGGTGAAAAACCCTATTCATGAGATCCATGAATACATCTGGTGCATTTGTTAGCCCGAATGGCACAACTACGAACTCGTAGTGGCCATACCTTGTTCGAAAAGCTGTTTTGGGTATATCTTCTTGTCTGACCTTCAGTTGATGATAGCCAGATCTCAAGTCGATTTTTGAAAATACACTCGCACCCCTAAGTTGGTCAAACAAATCATCTATCCTTGGCAAAGGATATTTGTTCTTGAGTGTTAGCTTGTTCAGCTCTCTATAGTCAATGCACATTCTCAAGGTGCCATCTTTCTTTTTGACAAACAAAACTGGTGCTCCCCATGGGGATACACTAGGTCTGATGAAACCTAGGTCCAGTAGTTCCTGCAACTGAATTTTCAGTTCCTCCAATTCTTTTGGAGCCATCCTATACGGTGCCTTTGATACCGGCGCCGCTCCTGGTTCTAAGTCTATGGTAAATTCCACTTGCCTATTAGGTGGCAATCCTGGCAAGTCTTCTGGAAACACATCACGGAATTCTCGTACGATATCCACATCTTCAATTGCTCTTTTTGTCTCAGCTTTCCCGTTTAGGTACACGAGGAATGCCTGAGAGTCCTTCTTATTCATCATCTTTCTTGCTTGTAGGGTGGATATAATTGGTATTCTCCTGCTCATCCGTATCCCGTGAAAATCCCAAGCATTCTTTCCTGGAAATTTGAAAGAGATCTTCCGCTCCTTGCATAAGATTGTAGCGTAGTTTTCAGCTAGCCAATCCATTCCTAGGATTATATCTACGTCCGACATCGGTATAACATATACGTTGTTTGCTATGACCTCTAGTGATCCTATGTTCAATTCTAAGTTCGAGCAAACATGCGTTACTGTCATTGTTCCTCCTATTGGTGAAGAGATACTCATGTCCTGATTAGATCTTTCTATTTTGAGTCCTAGGGTGTCCACACATGCACTTGCAATGAAAGAATGTGAAGCACCCGTATCAAACAGAAGTACAACAGGTGTGTTGAGTAGCATGCCCATACCTGCCAGGTTTCCCTGGTTTTTCTCGGGCTGGTTCTGTTTGATAGCATAGGCTCTTGCGTGATACGGTTGCATCTTTTGTTGCTGCTGACGTGGCTGTGGTTGTGGCAGCTGTGGTTGATGTGATTGTTGAGGCTGCGGCAATTGCAGATGACGTGGCTGGGGTAGCGCTTGGATAGCTCTCAGATGTGGGGCTTGGAATGGTGGGTTTGGCCTTAAGCTCATCCCGTGTTGCTTATTTGGGCAACGATTTGCATAATGCCCCTTCTGGTTACAGATGTAACAACTATCACTGCCAGCCTTGCAGATTCCACCATGGTTTTTGTTGCACTTTGGGCAGGGTGAAGTTTTCTGTTGGTTGTTCCCCGCCTGATTAGGAGCAACTTGCCTTCCAAAGCCCTGTTGCTGGGGTGGTTGTCCCTGCCATGGTTTCTTCTCAGTTTGGCCATTGTAATTGCCTTCCCATTTTCGTTTCCCTTTGTAGTTCTGGGATTGGGCTTGTGGGGGTGGTGGCATAGGTGTTGCCACTGGTCTTTCCCATGGCATTGCTGCCTCAATGTCTAGAGCTCTACTGAGGGATTCAGTATACGACAACCCTCCATGACTAGCCAAAGCCATCCTGATTTCATGCCTCAGACCGGCACAAAATTTTTCAGCCATTTTCTCGTCTGTATCAACTAGTTCTGGGGCATATCTGGACATGTCGCAAAACATCCTATCATACTGTGTAACCGTCATCCTCCCCTGTTTCAGGTTATAGAATTCCATCTCTTTCTTCTTTCGGTAACTTTTGGGTATATATTTATCATATATCCCAATCTTGAACTGCTCCCAGGTGAGGTTTTCTAGTTGATCAGCTGTCATTGTCTTCATTCTGGCTTCCCACCAGAAGTCAGTCGATCCCGTCAGTTGGAAAGATACACAGGTTAAACGTTCCTGGTCGGTGCAGCGCAGAAAGTTGAAGATGCGTTCGATTGCACGCACCCAAGTTTCAGCCTCAGCTGGATCTCCTGTACCGCTGAATACAGGTGGGTTTTGACGTAAAAACAATTCCTCTATTCTACGTTCTGGCCGTATTGGTTGTGGAGCTATTTCTGGTTCTGGCCCTGGTTCTGGACCTCTTTCATCATTTTGTGGGATTCTTCTCCCACCTCTTGGACGTCCTCTCTTTGGTGGCATTCTGATAAGTCAATATAATATGTTTATTAGTACATGGTAGATGTATTCTAACACTCGTTCATTGCTTCTTCAATTCCTTGTACTAGCTATATCGTATGCAAAACTTTTAAATCAACAAAATATAATAAGTACTTAACACACGAATTTACTGAAGGCGTGAATTTATATATAAGTACTTAAAGATTCTGCCTCCTTGAGGCCTCTTCGAATAATATGGAGTTATAGAACGGTCCATAGGTAGTTACCGTTCCTGTAGTAATAACTTCTTAGATAGATGAATATTACAACCCACGAGTTCGAGATACATCATACAAGCAAATACAACTGCCCTAGACTATCGATCCATGGGAGCTAGCAGACTTGCTCTTCTCCGGATCCTCTTCTGGGTCTTCCTCCGGATCCTCTTTTGGGTCTTCCTCCGGATCCTCTTCTGGGTCTTCCTCCGGATCCTCTTCGGAGTCGATATCCAGGTAGTAGTCCTCTGTTTCCTCACCCTCTGCCCCGAGCTGAACACGACCACCGAGAAGTCGGATTTTCACCACATCCTTGCAGGGCGTTCCTGCATCGGAGGTCGTAGCACCCTTCTTAAGGGAAAGAGGCTGAGCAGGTAGTGGCTTCCAACTCGCCTTGCCTGGAGTTTTCTTCCTACTTCCCCCAGTGTCATCGTGGGCTGGAGCTTTCCCCTTTTCAGCAGTCTTGAGTGCCTGGCGCAAGATCTCACCTTCATCGTTGTCAGTGCATGCCAGGGCTTTGCCCTTATCAATAAGTTCACGTGCTTGACGCAAGACTTCTTCTAATTGTTTCATGGCCGCACTGTAAATGGGGTCCTCTTCCCCTGGTGGAGGTGGCTGTATCGGGGGTGTACCGACTGGTGATTGGGGTGGTGGCGTCTCTTTCCTTTGAGTTTTTGGACGTGATGTCCCGGCCTCGAAGTCGTTTCGGCATCGACGACCGAGAACAGACAGTTGTGGGGAAACACTCTGCACTGGGATGGGTGGATCTGCTGTTATAGGAGCTTGAGTAGGCATAAGTGGGGTCCTTTCTTCCGGACGAACTCCAACAGGAGCAAGGTCTACTGGCCTCATATATGGTCCCCTGAATGCTCTGCCAAAGGCATCATAGGTGTAGTGAATTGTTGCGATGAACCGTGGAAAATCGCCTTCTGGATCAAACAACTCTTCTGCAGTGTGTACGTAGTCACCTACGAGCTCTGTAGCCCATCCCTGCCAGTCTGGTGGAAGTAATAAGATCAAGCGCATGATCCCGTCATAACCAGTGGCTCCATGGGGATGTGCAGCTTTCCACAGTCGATAATAATGGGCGAGGAACTCTCCTAGGTTATCTCTCCAACAACGTGTGTAGGTTCGGTATTCCCTGAGGATACTTTCAGGACTTGGTCGCCTCGTCATTTGCTTTCTAGCGGTGCGTCGTGTTCTTGCCATCTTTGAAAGAATGACGTTCTATAATTAAACTCATAATAAGTTATTATAGCAGTAGGTTTCTAATTACTCTCATGTATTAACAACACAAGTCGTGATCATATCATAAGTAATATTGGTCTTAATCTCTGACTTATGCATAATTAATAATTCACAAGTCCTAGATCGTGCAGTCATAATCCCAATACTTACATATGTATTGAAATTTTAAGGGTTGAAAGAGACTCAACTCATTGCACAAATAGTAAATCATTCAATGCACTTTTGTCACTACGAGCTATATAATAAATAAATTTATTGGGTAAGGCAATAGTTGATATGTTTGAACAATTCGAACTATGCCCGTATCATCATGAGTGACACGCTCCGTCATGTCTCTATCTTTATACATCCTCGAGTGACGCCTGATTTTCTTTCTTCTATTGTGTTTTTCACTTCAACTGTAATGAATGATAACTAAACTCATGTATATGTTTTGCTTCTATGTTCTTTGTAAGAGTGATCAAACATTTCTAACGCATCTAAGTTCATCAAGGAATCTACTCAATCATATAGCATGAGATTTAAGCACTTGTACAAACATTTGAAAATACAACTTTCTCAACATTTAATAAATATTTACCTCTGTTTCTCTGTTGAGCAGGATGTTGTGATGAGGTGCTGAGCTTTTGTCAACTGACCTTTCTAACACTAGTATTCAGTAAAGAATAAATTTTGGGATAACTCTTGGGTTCAGAGCAAACGAACTGCTCTGATACCATTCTGTCACGACCGGACTTAACTAAGGATAGGTAAGCCGGGAAACCGTGACTAGGGAAGGGAAATTAGGAGAGGGGACAGAAAGGGGTGATAAATAATAATAAAGGAATTGAACTAAGATTGAGACATCATATGAGAAAAAGACACACATAAATAGATAAGAGCGAGTAATCGGTCAAGAGTATCCGATTTAAGTGTTTATACAATAACTTGATTTGACAATCCAACATAATAGGATAATATGCATCATAACTGAGTGTTCGCAGCGGAAATAGAACGTGTGATACATGTATGAAGACATGTATCGCCAAGAGTTTATTTAGTAAATATGACAAAGCTCCGCACGACACCCCATCATCACTCATCACTGCTCAACCTGCACATTTAGAAATACATGCAGGGCTGAGTACAAAGTACTCAGTAGACATATGCCGAAAATCATATACATACTTAATAACTGTAAATTGTCATGCCATTTCAATAGTATAACCAGGGATTTTTACTTATAAAGGCCCAGGCATACTAAATTCGTTTGTGATTCTAAAGTTCGTCTGATCAGACTAAGTTCTTTTGTAATCTATCATATCTGAATCTGTGTGCCGGAGAGGTGGCCACCTCTCACGGTCACTTGACCGGCCAACCCGCTAGATGACTCACGGTCACTGGTGTACACTAGCCAAGGCAGGATAGCTATCAACTGCTCAAGACCCGAATTCGATTACATGATAACTGGCAAAGCCATATCAGATAGATATCATACTGAAATTAAAACATTTTATGGCAAGACAACACTTGAAATAACTTCAATTCAAAGATTTTGTCATGAAATAACTTGCTTGAACGTAACAGTTAAACTCATTTGATATATATGAAAGTAATGCCTACCTGATTGCAGTGTTTTGCTACTTAAGACAATGATTCTCTTTCCTTAGCGCGATAGGTTACTCAGGCGCTTTTGTTTATTTGAACCTTTGATAACACGAAACATGTGTTCGAGTTAATAATAGAAAAGATAACAACAAATGCAGTGAATCACTTATTCACTCATTTCTCTAACTACCCATATTTCCTTAAACGACTGTATCTAACTCATATACAATCGTTCTTCTTTTATCGAAATACTTCGTGTACATTTGAGGATGTAGGAAAGCCCATTTTATATTATTCATTTATTTATCCATTATAAATAAAGAATAATTTATAAAATATTTTCCTTTTCCCCATTTAATAATGCCAATCAATATATATATATATATTGCTACTATTAAAAGAACTAATAAGTCATTAATAAATTCTAAACATTAATTCCTGATGAAAATTTCATTGTGAGATTTTAGGAACATTTGTAAATATATTTTAAAATAATAAAAGGAGTTAACTATAAAAAGAAATTTTCGAGAAGATCTAATAATTTTAATATTTTAACCATTTAATAATTAATAAATCTTTAATATTTCATTTATCAACTATTCCATCTAATATAATTCTACCAACAAGTTCTCATGAAATCTTTCTCAAAATATTTATATATCTCAATAGCTCATTTATAAACTAAAAGTGATATTTTATCAACAATAAAACTTTAAAATCCTTAATAGGAATTATTTTGAATCATTTCAATCTCAACAAAACTGTATAGATTCAACTTCAACTAATAAACTGCTTTTACTCCGAACTCGTATGGAGTCGAATTTTATATCAATAGAAACCTATTTGAGTCTAGTTTAATTGAAAAAAAAATATGTTGAAAAACTCCAAGTAGTTTAAGAGATATAGCGATTTTCCCATCGCCTACCAGATTCGGCAGTTTCTGCTAACTGAAAGTCCAGATTTTTGAAAAATATCAAAAGTTACTGGAATGACCTCAAATTTTATATGCAGATAGCTAACACATATATCTTCATACAATAAAAATTTGAGAGCTAAATATCAACATATGGTTACTGAAATAATTAACCTAATCATCTGCCTCACGACAGTTTTAGCAGATACGGGCAGTAGACTTCTCGAATTTTAAAAGGGTAGTAAACGAAGTTCAAATGATATGAAACTTTGTACGAATATTTACCACACTCCCATCTATACCCCAGAAATTTCCCATAATATAATAGAAACGGGAATGCATCGAAATAAGGGCGTCAACTTACCCTTGTCCAAGTGAGCACTAATGGAAGTTGTTCACCGGGGGTTTTTCTGGTCGTCGTTCCGCGATGGGGTTTAGCCGCGAAGGTCTACGACTTAGTTTTCCTCGTGCGAGATAGATCAGGCTACACAACGGTGGTTTCTCGATCCTTTTTCGTCGTAAGGATAGTGAGAAACGAAGGCCGTAAGTTGGCCGGTGGCTAAGTCGGGAATTCGACGTTGGCCTCCGAAGGATATTGTGGCCTTTGGTCGGGAAAATATAGAGAAGGTTTCGGCCTTTCGATTGTTGGGTTTGGTAGCCTAAAGATGGAGGAACGAGTACACGTTCTCGGTTCAGAGCCTAGTGGCCGGTCGACGAAGAAATGGCCCGGCGAAGGGAGCTCACTTGAGCTCTTGCAAGTAAGAAATTTTAAAAATTCTCCTAAACTCTCTCTTGCCTCACACCTCTTGCTGCACTTCTTCCTTCTGCAGAACTCTCCTCAATTTATAGAGGAGTTTCTGCAGACAACAGAATCAAAATGGTGGAAATTTTTTTGGTACCGGGAGTTGCAACTTTTGAAGATTTGATTGTTGAAATTTGCATCCTTTGACAATTGTGATCTTGCCGTGAAATTTCTTTCTCGGCGTGCTGAAGCTTTTGAAAATTGTGGATATTGGCGTGATTTTCTTCTGCTGCTTTTGAAAACTTTGCTCTCGGCGTGATCATCTGCTCCTGAAATTGGGGCTTTTTGGATTGCATGGAAGATATTGCAACTTTGAAAAAATTGTTGCAGTAATGATGCGTTGAGGGGAAATTACAGACTTCAAGATTGAAGAAGAAGACAGCCTTCAGCTGAAAATTCTATCTACCTCTCGCTACTGTTTTCACTTACAAAAAAAAAAACCCAGCCAAAGATGAACAATGTAAAATGTAAATTGACAGCAGCCAACACTGCGTAAATCTCATGCAAATACCATAACAAACTTTTAACTAATCTTTTCACATAAGTCCCTCTAGTAGAACTTATTTATTGACTAGTCCTTCAGTTATAGAAGTAGCACAAGTAAGGTCACTCACTCTACAATGATTTTAAGAGGCAAATAGTGTTATGTGTACTGTGGTCAATAGTGAAGTGTTGTGTGGAATAAAACAATAAGGAAGATGGGTGTGGAGTGAATAGTGTCGATGTTTATGTGAGTTAGAATAAGGAAGTAAGTGTGGCTTGGTATCGGGTGTTGGTTTTTGTAATGAATCTCTGATTTTTGCTAATTAAATACTTGTCGTATTTATATAAATTAAATCCTCAATCTTGAGATTTAATACGTGAAAGTCGGAATTAATTCGCGACTTAATACCTTAACTCATATAACGCGAAATAATAAAATTATTATGCATATGATCTCAAGTTATAATTCTAGCAATTTGATTTAAATAACACGATTTATAAAATCGGTTATAAATCTAAATTTTCTAATAATATTGATTAAATCAATAAACTGGTAAAACAAAGTCTCAAACGTATAGTTAAACCAATAAATTTAATTATTGGTTTTATTCATGACTGAATATTAAATCGCAGCTCTGTATCTCTTATACAGACTTTTGCTGAAATAATATTATCTGAACAAAATAATCACCATAAATAATTAAAAGAATTTTATAACTAATGCACATATTTAATCTAATATGTATTTAAAAGAGCGGGGCATCACAAGAAATCTGTAGGAAAGTTGTAAATTATATATTAAACTAGAGCAAGAACAAAATCAATTACAAAGATTAACTATTGATGGGACTGTAGGGGGCGGCGGCTGCAGCCTCACGGAGGCCGCCGCTGCACCCCTGCGCAGTTTGGAGTCGGCGGGTGCAGGCCACTGTACTGCGCAGTGTTTTTATTTTAGTCTGTTCTCCCTCGTTTCAAGTCTGATTTAATATCCGTTTTGGCCCACGCACTCGTATCAAGAGGAGCTTCATTTATTCTTCAAATCATTCAACTCAATTCTGACTCTATTTGTATCCACTGATTAATCAATTCGAGCATAAAATCGTGAGACAACAAAATTAGCACAAAAACTCAAATCAATCAACTATTGAGTGAATGAGACCAATATTGTTGTGCCCAAACATAACACGTTTGTAACAGAAAGTAACAAGAACACGAAAAATGCATTGAAACGTTGATCTTTATATTGCTTTAGGGAAAGGCTCTGAAGGTAAGTAAACAGTGATAATCGATGATCTTACACTAGGGTTTTACATGTATTTATAAGTAACAACTACGAATTCTAATGGAAAAGAGACTCTTATTCGAGTTATAATCGGACGAGGCTTCTTTATGCTTATCGTGTTTTTTCCATAGTAATCTTGATTTCGAGTTTGGGTTAACTGAGAAGCATTGGGCTTTCGAGGTAAGGTGGACCTCTTGAGGTCGAGCTTTGCTGGCTCTTGTACAGCGGCGTTTTGGGCCTAACAGGGTTGTTCCGACTTTGGCAGCGCTGTTCTCCATGAATCTCTCCTGTGTTCAGTTACTTTCCTCCGGTATTGTAGGAATGCATATTTTTGTCCTCATCAAATATACAAACCAATATCACACCTAAACAACCATAAAACTCATCACAAAATAAGGCTAAACATATATTAATAATTAAATATCTACAATAGTAATTGTTTTATCATTTTCTGAATCGTTTTTCAAGTAATTTTAGCTCTAGGTCTCTTGTGAAAATGTGTATATTTGGGGTGATTTCCATTTTGAATTGTCGAGTTGAGCTTATTATTGTGTTTTTAATTATTTAGGTACTCGACACTTGAAAAGAAAGGAAATTTGGGTGAAAAGAGGAAAACCACGAAATTAAGGAAAAATTGAAGTGAGCTGCGGCTGACCAGTGAACCACGGTTGACTAAGGAAGCTATCAAGAGCAGAATGGTGGGTGAACCGCGGCTGACCTGAGCGATTTTTGACGAAAATTTGAGTTCAAAAGTAGTCTTTAGGAGTTCAAAAAACCTCCTTTTTTTTTCATTCCAACTTTGATCTTTCACTTTGATGAAGCAAAAACATTAGTTAAACTTAGTTTATCATTTTATTTCAATTTCTCTACGCATTGGGAACGGATTTGCACTTCAATTTAGTAAGAATTTCTTTATCTTTCTTCTTTGCTTTAATTCCATAGTTTACTTTTTCTCCTACTTTGATTTCTACAGTATTATGAACTAAATTCCTATTCTAGGGCTTGAGATATTCAAATTGACGAGTTAGAATTGTTGTGATTGATTTGTGCTTGTTGATTAAATTGTTCTTGTTATGATTATCAATTGGCCATTGGTTAATCTTTGTAAACAATGAATAAGATCGAGAGATGAATTTATCGTTGGATCATGGTTTAATCGGCGTTGGATTTGATCGAAAACGTGTAATCTAATTGATTTGTTAGTTCTAATTAATTATTTTATTTAGTCTCAAAGCATGAATACGAAAGTTATTGCATTGAGCTCCTACGTGAATGTGTTGTTAGAATTGATAGATTGTGCTCATCTTTTGCTAACGTGTTAACTCTCGAAGTGAATATCCCTGGACCCTAGACTCGTTTTTCCTCTTGCTATTTGTTTTAAAATCATTTTTATCTTTGCTTGAATTTATTTTTGATTCTCTAGAAACAAACCTTGAACAATTTGATTAGGATGTTTAGGATGTATTTATTTTTCTGTGTGTGGCATATAAATTGCAAGCCCTGTTAAGCCTTTTTTGTGGATACGACTTGGGCAACTTATCACTCTACAATTGACCTCGTTCTCTTGGGAGCAATCTAGAGATACACTTTAGGTTGAACAGTAATTAAATTTATAGATTGTAAAGCAAATAATTGAAAGCATTCTCATTTTAAAAAAATAACAGTAAACCATTAATACAACCAAATTAATAGCAGTCATTTAATATATCAATTTTGGAATCTTAAAATTTCAAACTATATTATTATTAAAATTTCCATATTTAAATAGCCAAACAATAATTAAAAATTAGGAAAATTATGAATGATATAAATAGGAAATAATAACAAAAATATGTTTATATAAATGAATAAACAATTCATACGCATAAATAAATAAATTAATATAATGTTTAAATTATAATTTTTAGATATATAACTAATTTTTTATTTATGAATTCATATTATAATTAATACAAATTTCATTCTCCTTAATTTCCTTAAAAGTTATTTTAATTTAAAAATATATAAATTTAAAATAATTATAATTAGAAATCCTGCAAACTTATTTATTTTTTCACCAACAAACATAAATAAAATCAACAAAGAGTATGATGTTTAACATTATAGATATATGAGAAAAAATAAAAATTAATTTTGTTATTTTAAGCAATCATAACTTATTTGTTTCAAACTCATTTTTTATAATTATATCGAATTAATAATTTTTTCGTAATCTTTAATTTAATATCTATATTAAATATTTTTAAAAAATTAAATAGAAAATATAAAAAAGAAAAGGAAGAAAATTTTGATGAAAAATATTAAAAGACGTGAGAAAATTTAAAAATAAAAAACTCTTGTTTTATACTCTCTTCGTCTCATTTTAAATGTCTCAAAATTATAAGATTATTCTATAATTTGAGACATTTAAAATGGGATGAATGAGAATATTATATATATATATATATATATATATATATATATATATATATATATATACATTAACATGTCGTGGCCAAGTTAACTAGCACAAGGACTTTATGGGATGTCCCCGAACGGACTAGCACAAGGACTTTATGGTATCGAAAAAGTCATCCTAATCTAAATTTCAAAACAAAATCAATTTTTTAAGAGAGAGTTGACTTATCTTAAGTCGAAATCGTACATTAAAGAAAACATTTATTTATATGAATAAAATTATGAAAATAATAGTCATTGTGATCAAATTGTCGATATATCATTATATGGTGCAATAGTGTTTTTATACATTGTTACATATAATTTTTTTTTAATTATATAATTTCACAAGTATAATAATTGTGAAAAGTGTCACTTTTACACACTTTTTTTACAATTAGACATTTTTTCGCAACTACACGCTTCTTACAATTGTTACATACGTTTGTGAAAAGTATGTAACAATGTAAAATACAATATTATACAATTTTTGCGTCTATTAAACGATTTTATAAAAATTTTGTAACAATGTGTTTTACATTTTACACACTATTTTCACAAAAATGTGTAACAGTCACAAAATTTTGGAGGCGGCATTCGACGAGGTAGCAGCTGTAACACCCGTCCTTTATTATTATTATTATTATTAGGTACTCCATATATATATAGGCAATAGATAGAAACCTAACCCTCTGTGTTAACTAGGAATCATTTTAGATTCTAGATTTATACTAGTTGAACGTTACAGATCAAGAAAATTATTTTAGAAATTATGCTGTATTACTAAATACTACTCCATCTTTTGTAGATAATAATGGATAGTTATGTGATTTTTGCAATTCAAGTATATAAGGAAAGCTACGGTATAAACACTTCTTAACATATAAATACAAACTAGTTAAAATGTATGAATTCTATGTAAAACATGCATGAATTCGCTGTATAAATGTATTAATTGCGAAAAATAATTTTTTTGTTACCTATAGGATTCGAACTCGGGACCATGAATTCATCCAACAAGATGATGAATCAATTGTAAATTTTGATGATCTAAGGGCTGAAAATAGTTCATATTTTACATTAACTATGAATTATTCGTACAATTTCAACATTAAATTCATCCTCATCCATTATAACATGCAAATAGCTCCACGTAGCTGCTAACTGCATTTATTCTTCCTGCTCCAGTAGGTGGCGTGCGAATTTTTAAGTTTATTTGATTTAAGAAAACCTTTCCGATTCATGCATACATTTGAAATCTCAGTCAAATCTTATCTTTAATTCCTATTTAATTATGCACATTTGTCGGAACAAATGTTGTTGGATATATAGAAAGTCAAAATCCAATGCCAAATTTACCCTTATTTCGTAAGTCACTATGAATTTCTTTTATAAATACCACAAATTAAAGATTACCAATTTAAATTGATCCCAAATTAAAGATTACCAATTTAAATTGATCCCAGCCGTTAGATAAGACCAAATCAAAGGTTATCATATGTTCAAATCCTTTGTAATGCAATCTTTAAATTTCTTTATTTAATACTATTGATTTATTAAAAAAATTAATTTAGGAATGAACATTCCATTCTCACCTCATTCTTATATACCAGCCGCCCCCTTACAGTTATCCTTTTCATTTGGGCTCAACTTATACAGTCCAACATTATGAAAATTTAATACTCTCTCTGTCCCATTAGTAGTGTCCCACTTTTCTTTTTGGGTTGTTCCATTAGAGCATCTCCAATGCATGGTGTCTTAGATGGTGGTCCTCACCTAAGACACACCCCTCTCCAATGCATTGGTGCTTAGAGGGTGTCTTAGATCTCCATTTCCACAAAATTCATATTTCTACACTTTTATTTTTAAATTCTCAATTTCATTAAAAATAAAATTAAACATTACAATAATTAAAATAAAATTAAAAACATAATTAAAATACGATAATAAAATAAAAAATAACAATAATTTCCTAATTTAAATAAACCCTCGACGCTTGAGCACTTCTTGGACTAGGTGGTTGTGCAATGTCAATTGTGCATCCGTCATACCCGTCGTATCCTTGTTCAAGAGCTTCATATCCATCTCCTCCCGTTTCATTTCGGCTTGCATTTTTTTCACCTCAACCCCCGTTTTGAGAGCATGCTCCCTCATGCTTTCGGCCACCTTCTCGAGGGCGTCGGAGAACGTCGAACCTCCTCCCGAAGACCCTTCTCCCTTCTTCGCCTTGCCCTTGTCTCGCTTTGCCGCTTTTTGGCCTTGGGGCCTCGTCGTGACATTCGGCTCCGAAGAAGTGATGGTTGCTCCACCATCGGAGCCCTTCGACTTCTTTGCGGAGTGGACATCCCGGCTTGCGACATGAATCTTTCGCATTCGCGAAGCACTTTCCAAGCTTTGATGTAGGAGAATTACTTCTTGAAATTCGCCTCGAACATCTTCTAGGCTTGTTGGGTGATTTGATCGTCGCTCATACTACTCCCCCAATTCTACTTGCAAGTGTTGTAGAAGCCCTCGAAGAATTTCATCTCCTTTTGGACACGGGCGAAGTGGGACTTGAGATGTTCCGGCTTTCGCGGCGGCGCTCCCGACTCATTGAGCGCGTTGAACTTCTCTGCAATTGCTCCCCAATATTGGAGCTACCTTTGGGAGGTCCCCAAAATAGAATTGTGGGTTGCCTCCGCCCACAAGATTGCCACTAGCTCGGACTCCTCGCTAGACTATGAAGCGCGGGTGCCCTTGGCTTTCGGCCTCGCCGCCTCCGGCTCTTCTTGGACGTTGGCGTGCGCCGCAGGCGTGGGAAGATTTCCCGTAGCCAAGACATTGGAGGCTTGCGAAAATGGAGCAAACCCCATCATCGAAAGCCTCGAACCGCCGCCTTGTTGCTCGAGGTATTCATCGAATTTGCAATCCATTAAAAGAAAAATATAGAAGAGAGAGAATTGTAGTTGAGATGAGAAAATTTTTTAAAAGAGATTTGTAGTTGAGAAAGTGGTGAATTTTATATTGTGAAAGAGTGGTATTTATAGAAGGGAAAAAAGGGGGAAAAAAAAAAAAACAAATTCAAACGGCTAAATTTATTAAAAATCAGATTTTCGATTTTTTTTTTTTAAATGGGGCACGACGCGCCAGTCATTTCCTCCCTTCGCCCCGGGTCTCCACTTCGACACGACCTCGCATCAGGCCGGCTCTCCAGCGCGGCCACCCTCCCAGCGCCCCGAATCAACCCCATCGGTGAAGATGCTCTTAGTAGTGTGTCATTCCCTTTATGGCAATATTCTTTCTCTATACTTAATATTTAATTAATTTTCACCAACCCACTTTATCTACTTTCTACACACTCCTTAATCTTCGTGCCTGAACGAATGGAGTATTTAATATACACCATAAAGGACATTAGTACACGTCAACATCGAAATGAATGGGCCTACTATAAAAGAAAATGTCGCAGCCCGATTCCCGACGCTAGTAATAGCGGGGTACGAGTATCGATACGACTATTTTTAAAAGAATAAAAGATAAGAGGAATAGGTCGAACATCAAGCGGAAGCTCGCATCGAAAGGTGTTAAGGAAATCATCATAAAGGAACCCAAGGGTAAAATCGTCAATGTCGTTATAACTTTTTATTTATCAGGAATTTCACGAACAAAAACAAAACGGGTATAGCTCATTTTTCGTAAGGAAGAATAATATGCAGAGTATCGCAGCAAAAGGCGAATCGATTATATGTATGAAGACATATAACCGTGAGTACATTGCTTAAATTCAAAAGAAAATCAAAGTATATATATATCAATCATCAAGACTTTATCGTCAAAATGGAAATGCGATAAAGTAAATACATCCTCTAACAATTCCCCACCAGCACCAGTCCAATCTCGCTCCTCGCTTAGTCTGCACATTTAGAAATACATGCAGGGCGTGAGTACATAATACTCAGTGGGCAAACGCCGAAAAACAAGGAAAGTGCTCTTAGAGCTATAAGTTTGAAGCTTGCCACATCTCAGCAATACACAGAAATAAGTTAGCATAAATGAATCTGTGCATGCAGTTTTCATAATCAACATCATAAATAAGTGTCTGCAGACAAAGTAATCGACATGTATGTACCGCATCTACAACTCATCATTATATTTAAGGTACTGAGAAGTAGGCCTCCCTCTCAAGTACCGTGACCGGCCGACCCGAAGACGGCTCACAGTCACCTCTGTGCACAAAATCCCGCTTGTGGCAGGACCGAATTCGTCTCATCTCATCAGTGGAGGGTAACATACAAGCTCAACATCAAAAAAATTGGCAAGTCAAACAGTTCTCAAACATCATTTATCTCAAAATATTTGTTAATCTCATAACATCATCAAATCATTCTAGAAAGCTCATATCATAAACATATACTCAAAATATTGCCCACCTGAAGACCTTACTCAAAATCTCCCGTCAAAGCGGAGTTACTTACTTCCTTGCTCTGCTCGTGTCTTCAGGGATTATCATCATCATCGAAGGTTCATGTCATAAAATGAATCTCGATTAGTAACTCATTACTAATTCCAATCTCATCTCAACTACTCCCTCCGTCCACGAAATGAGTACCCATTTGTGGACGGCACGGGTTTTAAGAAATGTATGGAGTGTAGTATGAATAGTTTAAGGGTTCCACTTTTTTAGTGTATTAATTAAAGAGATGTGTGGGGTACACTTGCCAAAAAGGGAAATGGGTACTCATTTCGTGGACGGACGAAAAAGGAAATATGGGTACTCATTTCGTGGACGGAGGGAGTATAACTTTTCACTCAACGTCTATTTACCCATTAAAACTCAATCCCTAGGTCTACTCGGCTTCTAAGGATTCACACGTCCTATTATCGACTTAACTCTCAACTTGGCTCAAACTCATAGCAATCAAGCACATAAACAAGTATAAACACTTAAGCATATGAAAAACACACATAGACAAGTCAAAAACAAACTTCACTCTGCACTGACTCAACTTTAAAACCTCACCAGACTCTGTACCGAACTCCCCTGGAGTTGTAACTTATACCAAAAGAAACCTCTTTGCGTCTAGTTTCATTTAAAAAAAAGTAGGATAAAAAACTCCAAGTATTTTAGGAGATATGACTGTTTTACTACAGTCTACCATATTCGGCAGTTTTTAGCAACCGAAAGGTTTGATTTTTGAAAAATAGTAAACGTTGTCAAAAAAGTCTGAAATTTGGTGGGTACTTAGCTAAGACACTCAGTCCTCAACCATAAAAATTTGGGTTCTAGAATGATAAGGAAAGCTACTGGAAAAGGTGACTCTATTGGCTACTCACCGAACAATTCGGCAGAACGTAGCAGTTTTAGTTTTACATTTTAAAAAAATAGTAAACGAAGTCCAAATGACTTAAAATTTTACCGGTGTGCTCAAGACTCTCAAATATACTTACCATAAACTTTTCATGGTGTTTGGGTATCAAAAACCCCTCGAAAACAGTAGGTCAGTGCGTCATGAAAAACGACTCCGAATCATTCACGCAAGCAAACATGCTCAACTCAACATTTCTTCAAAGCAAACTCATCAAAGCTCATTTTAAGCATTTAAAGCACTTAAAAACATTCAAGTACAACACAAATACTCATAGTACTCAATCTCGACTCTTTTCTTTCATCATAAACTCAAATCTCATGGAAAACGTCTCAACGAACATATCAAACAAATTCTCTTTTCATTCTCATGCTCAAAGTTACTCAATTACTCAAACATGATCTTTCACATCATATAACTCATTATTCACATATTTATTCTCTTTTTATCATGTAAACTAGATTTTAATGAAAATCCATGTATCAACATAAAACTCTTAACAAAACATGGCAAAAGTTCACATAATGATCATAGAGCAATTAGACCTCATTTTATCAAGCATCAAACTCACATCATACAAGAACTCAAAAACTCATACAAACTAGACTAAGTCAAAATTTTACTTAGCCTACAATAGACTTAATCAAAGATATATAGACACTACTATCATGCTTAAAAACACATATCTTAAGCCAAAACACTTAAATAACACATAGATCAAAGTCCTAATTTTTATTAAACTAAACTCTTTGAAATTTTATAAACACACATGGATCTTTAATCTCATCATAGATCTTTCAATCTTAACCCATTTATCTCACATATAATCCATCAATTCACAAATAAGGGCATGTATACACATATCCCTAATTTTATTAAACTAACTCTCATCCAAAACATCAATTGACATCATATACCCAAATTACTCCATCAATCATCATCATATACATCTCATGGACTCATCTACATCATCAATTCATCATTTAACTCATTGACTCAAAAGTTCCCATTTTTGGGTAAACTAAATTCCATCGGATTTTCACATCTCAAGTCACATACTTCACAACACACATCAAACATCAACATACCTCATGTAAATCTCATTTTTCACCCCAAATCAAGAAAAGAAAAAGAAAATGTTTTGAAGGGGTGAAGACCCACTTTTTCGAAAATTTAAGAAATAGGGAGGGGGTGATTTTCTTGCTTCAATCTTTCAAGAATACACACACAACATCCTTCAAGCAAGATTTATGGAAAAACATGGTCACTTACCCAAGTTTCTTACCAAAGTTCACACTTTCTCACTCTAACTTTGGAGTTCTTCTTCAAGGATTCTCTTGATTATAAGTGGCTAGAATGTGTTTATGGAAGATTTTAGAGTGGATTGAGGTGTTTGGTAATATTTTTGGAAGCTCCGAAGGTCTTCTTCAATGGAGGAAAATGGAGGAAAGTGAGAGGTGAGGGAGAGAGAGAGAAGGCCGAAAATGGTGAGTGAGAGAGAGAGAAAATATTTGGTGAGATATGAATTGATCTTGCTAATCTTTGGAAGATTTTGAGATCTTATGAAATATTTGGCAATTAATGCCTTGATCTCTCTCTCACTCTAATCTTTACACTTCTCTCTCTAATCTCTACACTCTCAATCTCTACTCTCTCAATAAACACACTCTCAATCTCTACACTTGGCAATTTGTGGAATTTAGTCATATGGTAGAGAAATTAAAATAAAGGGTGAGAAGGGTGATTAAATATTAATCACAATAATTATGGAAATATTACTCATAATAAAATACCATAGCATAATTATTCATGTGATCAAATAAAATAATTATAGCACTAATATTAGTGCACTCACTCAATTATAATATTCCTCTTCGTATGAAAAATAATTTAAAAAATATTATGCTAGGAAAAATTTCCATAAACCGGCATCATTCGATTTCTCGGTAAAAATAAACAGCACTTGCTTTGGAAACTTAATCAAAATTCCAAGTGCTAAAGTCTCAAATAAAAATCATAATAACTTGGTCATAATGACACACGTCACAGAAATCACATAATCAATCAGTCACGTAAACTCACATAACATCACATCAAAGCAGTCGGCAAATACAAACAACTAGACGTCTCTCAGACCGACTTTAATTATCAAGGTTTCTCACTCTTTCTTCCTCGACTCTATTTCCAACTCATTATTCCTATTTTCTTAATAGGACAGTCAAACTCTAATAATCGGTATCCGGTAACTCTATTCCCGGTAGTTGGAAAAAAAAATAAAATCTCAGCTCAGTTCAATCAACATCTCTATCTCAACTCATTTCTCAAATCTCATCACTCTAATTCCATCATCGGTTTATTCACTCGTATCTCTATTTAAAAGACAATCTGTCTTATCTGCTCATAAAAAAAAAAATATTGTATTTCGACATCTCAGTACTCTCATTAGTGTTAAGACACTATTTCTCAACATAGGGAAAAGTACGGGGTGTTACAGAAAAAGAAAAAACATAAATAACATTAACATTCTCTGATGTTAGTTTCAAAAACAGAGACAACCCTACACTCTCTCAAATTACAACCAACTCTGGTGGCAATTATAATCATTATTTAAACTAATAATTTAATCTATTTCCGCAATCAACTCGCAAAAATGATGCATGATGCAGGGACGCAGATCGAGCTCGCAAGCAAGGAAGCTAGCAGTAAAGGACAAGGTTCGTTGCTCCGCCCCCGCGGCTATCTAGATTCGACCAGAGTGGAAGTTTCTATTATGGCATACGGCCATAATGGTGAAAGAGCAACAACTTTCCCAATCATGATTAAAGAAGGCGATACCAGCTGGTTCTTCGCGATCTCATCAGCAAGGTCCTTAAGTTCAGCAAACACCTAATGGTTGTAAATGAAGTTAGGATTGGATGATAACTACAGAATTTAAGGTGTTGTGAGGTAGTTGACATGATCAGAATTGGGAGTAGTAAAGCATCAATCAAAATTACAAGTTGGTCGAGATTGGCTTACTATGCGCTGTTGAGGAGTAGTTCCTCGCTCGATTGCTGCAGCAGGTGTGTCGTCTGGCAAACCATGATACATTAGTTTGGAGGCCAGGGAAGGGAGAGTCGACAGCCCCATATAGACAACAAGTGTAGAATCAGGATCGGCAGCATTCTCTGCGACAAAGAGAGGATCCGTTCCTCCCTTTCTTGAGTGGCCTGTCAGAAATCGAACACTATTTGCAACACCGCGGTGTGTCAATGGAATTCCTAATTCAGCTGCTATTCCGGAAGCAGCTGTTATGCCTGTCAATTGACATTAACTCGTATATCAGGTTATAATACATCGTTATGTCATATTTTACAAATTTAGGGTGGACGACAAGACAGATTACAAAAGCACGGAGCCAGTTCCATAGTTGGAGCTTGTTTTACCATATAAATTTTGGGAGAAAACAAGTTTAGATTGGTAGGGAAAACCTGCAAATTGCAAGTATGAATTGCAGTGACCAGTTTTATTCCGGAGTCACTTTATACTTCATATTTACTATCATCTCTAAAATAGTTACACATACACAAAGCCTTAATTGTTACAAAATGAGTCTAGTCTATATAATTCTTTAAAATTTACATTCACTGTTATTATAGTAATGATCACACCAAATTCGTGTACATATAACCATATAAGCATTTGTGCAAATTTTACGTGTAAGTCATAGATAATGTTCATTGTTTATAAAGTTAGACTATCACTCTTCTTTTGAAGGAGTGTTTACAATCCCAGACACGGCATACCATCAGCATTAATGCTTCAGAGCAACACACTTGCCGGCCTTAATGGAATTGATCATTGGCCCTTATAATCCACACAATCTCCCCAATTAAGCTAAGTTGTTGAAATAAGGTGATAATTTGAGAGAAGAGAACGAGTAAAATTTCGGAACATCCCCACCGAGCATAAGGAATTTCTAATGAGTTCTGATCTTGGGAACTTTTGGTTAACGCTATAATAAGTAAACTACCTAGGTCAAACAATGACTTAGGCATTAAAGAAACCTTTTGTATATTGCAAAACCTACACATTATTATGTTAAGGCTGAGACAACCTAGGTTTCTGCCTTCAGGAACTTTCCGAAAGTATGAAGTCACCAATCAAGATTGAAGTGCAAACTTAATGAAGGATGACTTTGGCACTCTTTATTGAAAAATATAAAAAACACAAAACAGACATGAAGATGCGCACAAGAACGAAATATTATTCCAAAATCACCATACCTGGAATGACTTTCACCTCAATCCCTTGTTGTTGTAGAAAGTCCATCTCCTCTCCACCCCTTCCAAATACCTGCAACCAAAACTTGTAGTAATTAGCACCTAACTTTCAACAACTTCACGGTGAATGGCAAATGGAATTCTTCCATGAATATTCTCTGTAGTTATAAATTTGATGGTACTTACTAATGGATCTCCACCTTTAAGCCTTACAACAGTTGCCCCAGCTTCAGCAAAACTTAAGAGCAACTCATGAATCTCCTCCTGCTGAAACGCTTAACAATAAGTATTTGTTTTTTGTTTCGGCAACAAGACAACAATGCATTTCCAAGTGTAAAAGAAGATGCAACAGAAATATAGCATCTATGTTTTTCATGAGAGCTACAGAAACAAAACCAATGGGTAAAAATGTTTTTCACGACCAAAACTACAGTAAATCAACACATGCCCAAGTAAGTTTTTTTCATCTTAAACATCAACAACTACAAGAACTTCACCATTAACTTAAACATTAATAGGACCTTTGGTAGGATAATAAAAACGAACATGCAGCATTGTCCGAACATTAATTCTTCAATCATTGCACAATATACAGTCACAGCAGGACCAGTCAGCTCATAGTTAATCTCTATCCTTTATAAATTCACTATTTTCACAAACTACACCAATTCACAATGACGGATACAATTAATCTCTGTGCCAGTTTATCACCCATTTACACTCGGCTAGAGATTTAAAAAATGCAACTAAAATAGCCCATTTCATTTCCATCACTACAGAGGCCAAACAATCATCGAATTCACATATCTGACAAAACTACCAATTAACGCAACCCACTCCATACCCAAATAAACCTACATCAGTTTCTGCAGATCAAAATTCACAATAACAAATCACAAGCTCAAAATAGGACTGAATTAAGAAACAAAGAAAGGAACCTGAGTTCTGCTATGGTACCCAGCAGTCTTCCCAACATACAGAAGATTAGCATTGGGGCCAACCAAATTCAAAACATCATTGGACACCAGTCTATCATACAACAGCAGATCAGCACTCTCGATCACTCTCAACGCCTTAATTGTCAAGAGCTCAGGATCACCAGGCCCTGTTCCCACCAAGAACACATTCCCAGGCCCCTTTCTCTCACACCCGTTTTCATTTCTCCTCTTCTCTCTCAAAACCTCAAGCAGTTTCTTCAGCTCCGGGAGCTGCATAGCTATGTCATAATCCCTAACGAACTCTTGATCAGACGGGAGCTGGCAGGAACACGAGGGCTGCGGCAACTTGCTCTTGTACACCCAGCTGTCCCGCTGGTACCTCTCGATTGAATGCTTTTCAGTGAAAGGTGACGCCTTTTGCGAATTGGACGAGCAATTGATGGTGAAAACCTGTTTTTGGACAGATGAGTTGGGATTAGCTGATTGAAATGGTGGTGTTGAAGATGAGAGTCTGCCTAATAGGGCCATTGGGGTATTTGGAATGGCAACCAAGTTTGGATTTTAATTGAATGTGTAGGTTTGTAGAGAAAGAAAGATTGGTTTTGGAGAGAAAGAATGTGGGTTTATATACATTTGTGTAGGGGGACGTGATGAGGGGAAGAGGGCAATTCTGAGTTGGATTGTCGGGGAGACGCTTTTTGAAGCTTTTGGAGGCGATGAGAAGGCAACTATGCTTAGCTTTTCAAAACTGGACATAGACAATTTTAGGAGACCCTCAAAAATTAAAATTTTGTTTATTCATGAAATTTATGGACTACCCGGCCCCATTGAAGAATCTGGCACTTATTTAATTAAAGATAGAGCCAATTTATCGAATTTTGGGCTAATTTTATAAAATTATTCGCGTACAAGTTAATTGGGTTGAAAAAAATTTAGGTTAAAATTTTTAATCTTAACTCCAAATATTTGGATTTCAGGCTACTCGAACTCAAAAATTTATTTAAAAAAATTAATTAATATATTTCTCTTCACAATATTATATTTATATTAAACAAATTCACTATAAATAAGTGAATTTTCAACATCGACTTATATAATAATTAAATACTCCCTCCGTCTACGATCAATGTTCCCCAACTTTTTTGGTGCGGGTTTTAAGAAATATTAGGTGAGTGTGTTGTGAGTGAAATTTAGGTCCCACATTAAAAGTGTTATTATGGAATAGTGTTTAAAAATGTATGATAGAGAAGTGAAGTTTGGGTCCCACATTAGTAAATTATATTGTGAGTGGAGTTTGGACCTTATATTAAAGGTGTTATTGTGGGGCAATGTTTAAAAATGTGTGGTGAAAGAGTGGAGTTTGGGTCCCACATTAGTTAATTGTGTTGTGTGGTAGTGTTTAAAAATGGAGAGGGAATAACTTTTGTGGACGTACTAAAATGGCAAAAAAGGAACATTGATCGTGGACGGAGGGAGTATGTAACTCTTAGAGATATAAAGATGCAATATTTTTGTTAAATATCATTTTTTTAATTTTTACATCTAAATATTTAATGTTAAGTATCGGATTAAAAATACAAATAAGTGAAATGATGAAGAGTAATATATGTAGCAACCCTGTTAAATGACAATTTTGGTTGCATTAATATAAATAGTTAAGTATCAAATACACACCTAACATAGACACCCATATCACGTCCAGCCCTCTATACTAGACATTAGATCAATCAAGCCCCTGATGTCCCATTTTCTGTGCAATTGAGCCCTCCCCCATAACTTTCGTTTAACTCCATTAAGTATTTAATTTTGTTTATTATTATTTCATTGGTGGTGCAATTAAGCCCTCCCACTGCCAATTTCGGTGCAATTAAGCCCTTCTACCTTTTCTTCTTCGTCAAGCTCGCCAGAAAATTAAAATGTTGCAGATATCCATCATAATCTTCGTTGTGTCAAGTGCTATCGGGCGATTCCAGAGACGAACATTGCAAACTTATGAAGTCGCTAGGTTCACCTGAAGGTCCCGATGCTATCTCGTGCCTCTTCTTCGGTGCAATTGTTGGGAAATTAATGAAATGTCTTAGCCCTAATTTTGATGATACCAAAACTCTTAGATTTTCCTTTAGTAGACTAAAACCTTTCGAACTCAGGTGTTAGAGTTCAGTTATCTAGTTAGACTGAAGATCTGAAGACTGAAGACCGGCGGACTAAAGTTTGAAGACTGAAGATCGCAACTGAAAAGGCTGAAATCAAATACTGAAGTATTTAATGGATGAAGACTCCACTGAAGATTCAGTTATGACTGAATAACTAATGTTGGCCACGTGGAATTAGCGGACTGGTACATAAGTCAAGTATCAGTTGACATTCTTCCTCGGACTGAAGACCATAAGTTAAAATGAAGCCACGTACACATCAAGTACAATCGCATTAAATGCAGAGATATTGAAGATCGTCCTTTCCTGAGCAGAGCATTCATTTTTTGTGATAACTTTTCAGAAGCACCATGCTCCTACACCTAGAGGCGCCACTCCTCACCAAATCACGAGCCTCGAAGATTGAAGCCTCAGCCAAAATTCAAATCTTTCTCACAACGGCCGAATTCTTGAAGACTATCTTGCCAATAGATCTATTCAAGACTTTGCCTATAAATAGAGCCCGGGAAACATCTTCAATCTTCATCGATTCAAACACTCAAGTTGAACCTCTGCCGAAATTGCGACTCAACCTATTCACTGCTTTCAAAGTTTGAATCGAAGAAGAGAATAACCAAAGTCCAAATTAGTTTACTGATTACACAAATTCTCTTATATCCTTAAGCAAATCCATTGTAATATCCATAGCCTAAGTCCATGATTACAGAGAGTCTGTTCTCTATAATCTAGTTGGCATTTCGAACCCCTTTTCAATCAAGCGAAAAGAGAGTTTGAGAGAGAGAGAGAGAGTTCGTGAAAGTGGTCTGAACTCAAAGAGCTCTTAGCCCCCGCAAGCAAGATGTGTGTAGTCTTTGCAACTACGAGCTGAGAAGGAGACGAGAAATTCAATCCAGAGTATTGGCACTGAAACCTAGTTTCAGTTGAAGGTTTGCGGTGCACCCATAAGCACAAGCCCAGAGTGATTGTCAGTGTGATCAACTGACCGTGGACGTAGGAACTTGTTTCGAACCAAGTAAAAATCTTGTGTTGTTTATCGCTTTCAGTATTTACCTTCCTTAATTGTGCACAGATTCTTTATTACACTGAAACTGGTAAATCGCAAAGTGAAACTTAAAATTTGACAAAGTGCTTTTCTCAAAGGCTATTTCTTAAGTTTATTTTCCACTGCTGGTGTTATTAGTCTAACTAATCAATCATTGGATAATCATTAAGATTCATAACACTTATCTGATTTCAAAAATACTAGACTGAAGCCTTACGTGGATTGTCAGTTAAAGCTTTGTGCCTAACTGAAATCAAAATACTGAAGTCATTTCAGTATCAGTCAACACCCCTATTTTAACTTAAGCAATCTTTGACTGTTGTCTTTCAGTCTAAACCTTTCAGTATCAGTCGATACTCCTTCAGTCATTCAAAAGATTTTTGAAAAATAACCTACTGGTGTATTTTCCCTCCCCCAATACACCAGTTCAGTGACCCTTCGGGACCCAACAACAACTAATCATATGTTATCTCGTGTCTCTTCTTCTATATGCTTCAATTGTAGAAGGTCAAAACCTAGTACAAACTAGCATTAAGGAAAGCGACATAAACTCCACCACCACCTACGAGCCATGTGTTAGGTCCCGGGGGGTCTCGAATAGGTGTATGGGGGGGGAATACACATATGGGCTATTTTCACAAAATCCTCAATCAAATGGATCTCAAGATAGAGATCTAAACGAAACTTTGCACGCAAACAAAGACACCTGTAGACTGAAAATAGTTTTGACCAAACAGGGTTGACGACTGATACTGAACGCTCTTCAGTAAGGAGTTATCAGTTAAGCTTCGGTAACTTAACTGATGCACTTATGGGCTTCAGTCGAGTTTGCTAAAACAAAGATGATAACACTCTTCCTGACTATCAAAAGATAGATCAGTCAGACTGATATCATACGCAGCGGAAATTAAACTTAGTTTCGCAATAGCCTCGGTAGAGCACGTTGTTGGTCTTAGGTTTCTCTTTGCCGTTAATCAGTATTCAGTTTATCAATTGAAACAACACAAGTAGGAATGTAAAACTGAAAGCATTAAACAACACAGAGACTTTTACGTGGTTCGGAAAAACCCTTTCCTACATCCACGGTCGGTTGATTAGACCAACAATCCACTCCGCAAGTGCTTAACAGGTGCACTGCAAACCAAACTGTGTGCTTGCCGGGTGCACACAACCGTACCACTGAAGAAAACCCTTCTTCAGTACCCACGCTTCACTCGCGTCGGATTTCTCTTGCTTAGCACAACCCGCACTAAGACTCTCAGAGACAGAAAACCCTTCTGACCTCCGAATCACTCAAAACACTCAAATCTTTCTTTTGGAAAGAAAGGTTTGAACGAGTGCCAACTATACTGCAAAGAACAAGTTCTTTGTAGCAAGTTTGACCTTGGCTTCTGGGTAAACAGTGGTTTGCCTAAGGTCTAAGAGAATGTATGTAATCAGCAGTGACTGATTTTGGCTTTGGAATTCTCTTCTTCGATTTAAGCTTTGGAGAGGTTAAGCTTTAGGCTGAGTAGCAATTTCGGCAGAGCTTCAGCTTATGTCGTTGAATCGGTGAAGATTGAAGTTGATCCTCGAGCGCTATTTGTAGGAGAACTCTTGAATAGATCTGTTGGCGTAGAGCGTCCTCAAGATTTCTTCCGTTGGAGAGCAATTCGAATTTAGGGTGAGGCTTCAATCTTCGACGTTCCTTGTCTGGTGGAAACGGCTCTCTTGAGGGACAGGCGATGTGACGTCTCTGATAAAGTAACCACCAAATAGGAATGACCTCTGCAGAGATAAGATCCTGAGATCTCTGCATTTAATGCAGCTGTACTCTTGTGAGTACGTGGCTTCCTTTGAACGTTGGAAGATCAGTCCGAGGAAGAATGATCAACTGATACTTGACTTTAGTATCAGTCTGTGGCACGCATTAAGTAATCAGTTCCAAACTGATTCTTCAACTGATACTTCAGTTGGTATCTCCAGTCTTCAGTCCTTCGTCCTTCAGTCTTCAGTCTTCAGAACCGCAGACTAAACTAGAAACGAACTCTAACACTTGAGTTCAAAAACTATTCTAGTCTATTACAATTAAGACCTATGAATTTTGGTATCATCAAAACAAGGATTAGGATATTCCACAAGGTTCCCAACACCATGGCTAACAAGAATCAAGAACCCCCTACTTTGGGGCTGCCAGTGGTGGCCATGGATCTGCAATGTGGACTCCACGAGGATACGGCGGCGTTGCCGCCAGAACCGTTGTACGGATGTGAGCTCATACGCGAACAACTGCGAGTTGTGTGGGATCAGGTGCCGTTTCACGTGGCAATGCTACGGTGGAATATGCGTTGATACAAATGTAAACCTTTTCAATTGCGGAAGATGCTATCACAGATGCCGAATCCCTAGCTTTTGTATCTATGGAATGTGCGGTTACGCGCAGCCGCTGGCACCGTTTCCTTTCTCTTTTCCGCCACGCCCGCATTCTCCCAAACCCCACCCGCCCAAGCACTCGCCGGTGAAGCCCTCCCTGCTAAGGGCGGTGGAAGGAGGTGCTCTCCTCCGGTTCTCGAGGCTTTATAAGTTTGCAACGTTCAGCTCTCGAATCGCCCGACAACACTTGACGTGGAGATTATGTTGGATATCTGCAGTATTTTAATTTTTCGGTGAGCTTGGTATGACAGCCCAAAACCGAATCAGTTACCCAAAATCGGAATGCTCTTAGTGATAGCTTGAATTTGATTATCGAAGATGGCTAGAATATATTTATTAGGGAGGAAGTAATGAGGGTGTATTATTATTAGGGGTGGAAATCGGTTCAGTCCGATTATAACCGAATCGATTTTTCGATTAATCGGAACCGATTAACCATGAAATAGGTAATCAAAAATCGAACTTCGATTCGGTTAACCGAATTAATCGGTTTATTTTCAAAAAAAATCATAGATATTACAAAAATAATACTCCCTCCGTCCGCCAAAAGTATTCCACAATTACTATATTTGGCGTCCGCAAAAAGTATTCCACTTTCCTTTTTAAGCCATGGTCCCACCATCCACCTTTATATTTTATCCTTACAAACACTCTTTATTTACAAAAAACCCACCCTGTTGGGAACCTTGTGGAATATCCTAACCCTTGTTTTGATGATACCAAAATTCATAGGTCTTAACTGTAATAGACTAGAATCGTTTTTGAACTCAAGTGTTAGAGTTCGTTTCTAGTTTAGCTTGCGGTGTCGAAGACTGAAGACTGAAGACTGAAGACTGCAGATACCAACTGAAGTATCAGTTGAAGACTGATTACTTAATGCGTGCAATGGACTGATACTAAAGTCAAATATCAGTTGAATATTCCTCCTCGGACTGATCTTCCAACGTTCAGAGGAAGCCACGTACTCACAAAGTACAGCCGCATTAAATGCAGAGATCTCAGGATCTTATCTCTGCAGAGGTCATTTCTATCTGGTGGTTACTTTTCAGAGACGTCACATCTCCTGTCCATCAAAGAGAGTCGTTTCCACCCAGACAAGGAACCTCGAAGATTAAAGCCTCAGCTCAAATTCGAATTGCTCTCCAACGGAAGAAATCTTGAGGACGATCTACGCCAACGGATCTATTCAAGAGTTCTCCTACAAATAGCGCTCGAGGATTACTTCAACCTTCACCGATTCTACGACATAAACTGAAGCTCTGCCAAAATTGCTACTCAGCCTAAAGCTTAATCTCCCCAAAGCTTGAATCGAAGAAGAGAATTCCAAAGCCAAAATCAGTCACTGCTGATTACATACATTCTCTTAGACCTTAGGCAAACCTCTGTTTACCCAGAAGTCAAAGGTCAAACTTGCTTCAAAGAACTTGTTCTTTGTAAGTATAGTTGGCACTCGATCAAACCTCCCCCCATAAGAGTGTTTGAGTGTTTCGGAGTTCAGGAAGGTACTCTGACTCTGAGTGAGAAGTCTTAGCACGGGTTGTGCTGAGCAGATAAATCCGACGCGAGTGAAGCGTGGGTCCTGAAGAAGGGTTTTCTTCAGTGGTACGGTTGTGTGCACCCGGCAAGCACACGGTTTGGTTTGCAGTGCACTTGTTAAGCACTTGCGGAGTGGATTGTTGGTCTGATCAACCAACCGTGGATGTAGGAAAGGGTTTTTTCGAACCACGTAAAAGTCTCTGTGTTGTTTACAGTTTTCAGTTTTACATTCTTACTTGTGTTATTTCAATTGATAAACTGAATACTGATTAACTGCAAAGAGAAACCTTTTAACCAACAACGTGCTCCACCGAGGCTATTGCGAAACTAAGTTTAATTTCCGCTGCGTATGATATCAGTCTGACTGATCTATCTTCCGATAGTCAGGAAGAGTGTTATCATCTCTGTTTTAGCAAACTCGACTGAAACCCTTACTTGCATCAGTTAAGTTCCAGCAACTTAACTGATAACTCTTTACTGAAGAGCTTTCAGTATCAGTCGTCAACCATGTTTGGTCAAAACTGATTTCAATAAAACAGGCGTATTTGTTTGCATGTAAAGTTTCGTTTTGATCTCTGACTGAGATCCCTCTGATTGAGGATTTGTTAAAAATAGCCCATATGTGTATTCTCCCCCCCCCTCATACACCTATTCGAGACCCTCATGACCTAACACACCCCAAATTCAATCTCAACCACACATCTCATAAAGTGGTGGGGCCCTTTCTCCACTACATCAACATCATCACACATTTTATTAAACTCCGTGCCCGGCCAAAGTGGAATACTTTTGGCGGACGGAGGGAGTATTCTTCTTGTAACTGGTGTTATAATCTCGTCGACGGTCGCATTAAAATTTATTTTTTACTATCACTTTTATCATTGATCAAACATAATAAATGCATATATATATATATATATATATATATATAGCTCAAATGAATGCATACATATATGAACAAATTAATATAAATTAGTCAACATAAATTTTATAAAAGATAATTAAGTGATCACTTAAATATGATTTGATATTTCCTTTTATTTTCTGTTCTTTTCTTTTTATGAGCTATTTTTCATCTCTTTTCTGATCCGGCTAAAACAGAGACGTGAAAGGTTCAATTTTATGCCTTCGTTTCAAGAAACAAATTAAATATATTACTGCGATATCATCATATGGCAAATGAAATGGTGAAGTTGGAATATCATATTATATGTACTTGTACTAAAAATAAAGACTTAGGAAAGGAAAATTAAAATTTTTAAATAAAATATTATAAAACATTAGAATATAATAAATACATGTATTAATTATTATTTAACCGATTAATTAATCGGTTATTCAGTTTAACCGTTCGGTTACCGGTTAAACCGAATAACCGGTATATATAAATCTTAATAATCGGTAATCGAATCAAACCGGCTAATTTCAATTATCGGTTAACCAATTAACCAAAATTTTGGTTCGATTATTGTTCGATATTTTATTTGACACGCCACAAGTGTACGGGTGCAATTGTGTACAGTAGCAAGCAAGATTGTATTCCACAGAGACTGAATTAACCAATTCATATCCTAAATTATTCTACTCTATCTGGACAAACGAAATTAAGAATTATGTTTTTAAAACTAGAAAAATAAATAAATAACAGGAAACCAAATAAATCAAGCTGTGAAACAGAGAAACAGATAAGAGAAGATTTCCCAAGGCAAAGGTTTCAACAGATTCTCCTAACTAACATGTTCAATTCAATTAATAAGACGATTCCTAAGGCAATCTCTAAGCTAGCTCATACCCACTCCCGTGGCATACAAACCGTTGATTAATGCCCTCACAATTATCAATTCCCTTTAGAATTAAAATAAATGTGTTTTATGTTCTTAGTTCAGGTAATAAGCATCATCTCCCGATCTCAAATTAAAACCTATGATTATGCTAAATTGGTGATCAAGCAATCAAGCAAACAATTATAACAAGAACATAAAAAGGAATAACAATCTCAGTTAAATGAATCAAACAATCAGAAATTCAAATCATGTCTACTCCCTAAACCCTGGGAAAGAGGGATTTTAGCCACACATAGACATATGACTAAAAATCAATATCACAATAAAACTGTAAAACATTCAACAATAAAACCGTAGTAGAATCGAGAATCTTCAGTTCTTGTTCTGGCTCCGTTCTCCGTCTCTCACAGCTCTCAGGAAAAGTAGAATATGATAAAAGTTGATAAAAAAAAAAGTCTGGAGAATGAGTTCTTGGGGAGTATTTATATGCCTTAGGTCTCAAAATATAGGTCAAAACCGTGTAGGATCGAAAAATAGCTGAAATAATAGAAAAATAGCGCAAAATCTGTGTTGTCACGCGGCCCGAGGCGCGGCCGCGCGCCCAGCCCGCATGAGGCGCCGAATTCTCGACGAGGTCCTGACAGCTTTGCGCAGAAATTTTATTTTGGCTCGTTCTCCCTCGTCCGAACTCCAATTTATGATCCGTTTGAGCTCACGAATTCCTCTCGAGACAAACTACAACTTGTATTTCAGCCAATTCTTCCAAATTCTGCTTCATTATTTCTGAAAATTCATTCAAATAACAAGAAAGTGACAAGTTCTTGACCATAAACCAATATAAGCTCAAAAAAACCATCAAACACACAAAATCCTCATAACTAAACATCAAAAATGACACACCAAGAGGTAAAAATGCATGTTTATCAATTACGGTTATAACCGAATAACCGGAACCAAATTACCACCCCTAATTATTATTAAGTATTTCAAAATGAAACAAAATATTTTAAGTGAGACAATTCAAATAGAAAAGTAAGATGTTTTTAGTCGAACAGAGATAATATCTTAACACAAATTCTTAATATTATATGGATGTGTTTGGTTTGTATCCCTCTAAATAAAATAATAATATAATGAGATATAAATGTAGATTATATTTTTTATACAAATAAATGATAATATATTTGTCCATTCTTTATAAAGTGATATAACATCCTCCCTTATGTATAAAATTATATTTTATCCAGAAAAAAAGTACTACCCAAATTTTATATCACATGTTCGGATTTTTTATTACATCAAAGTAAACAAGATATAAGATTATAAATTGAACTTATATCTTTCATATACCTCAAAGCAAACACTTATATCAAAAGAAAAGGGAAAAGATATAATAGAAAATTACAATCTTATAAACATATAAAGGTAAATTAAATACAATATAAATATATTATATAATTTTAAAAATTCATAAATACATGTTTAAAGAATTAAAGATGGCAAAGAAGGCGGTTAAGGCAATGCCAGCTAGGATTCAACCGAAGCTTAAACTTCCAGATAAAAATCAAAGCTTAGCCCTTTTTGGGGTCAGCCTCGGTCAACCTTTTCTTTTTCCTTTTTGGAATAAAAGCCTGGGTCAACCTTAATTTCTGGTCAATATCTTATTAATTTTTCTTCTTTGAGTTGATATACGAAGAAATTGTTACTCGTATTCGTATCTTAATCTCTCACTAATACAAAAGGAAGAAATATTATTAAATTACAATATCTTATAATAATGTTGAAGCTCCTTTTGGCATCTTTATATACACGCCTTTTGATAAAAATAATGTTTCTGAAAAGACAACAATGCCAACTTTTGCTCAATGTATTTTCAGATTTATTGGGCTCTCTACTCTCTTTTCACTACAAGAACCGTCGCTAATCCCCAATTTTCCGTCGCTATTTTCAATCACCGACGGAAGGCCGACGGAGGCCGTCTGTCGCCGTAAAATCGGTCGCTAAACCGAATACCGACGGAATTTAAGTCCGTCGCTAAGTTACCGACGGAAATAACAACGGCGCGATCGTCGGCGGAAAAACGACGACGAAGGCGTCGTCAGTCAATAGCGACGGAAGTTCCGTCGCTAAATAGCGACGGACTGAAATCTTGAAGTTCTTTTCGAGTGGTCACCAGTACAGAACACGCGTATTATTAATATAACTATCACCTAATAATTCATTTAAACTCTATTTTAATATACAATATCATTTATTCATGACCTTAGAATATGCTGAAGTCATATCTAAGACTTGTGGTGCCGACGAAAGAATGACGCTAAATATACGATCGAATTTAAAATAAAATAAAATATTAATATTATAGTTAGTTAAAAATATATATATATTATTGTTGAAAATAACAATAAATTTAAAATATTCTCAATAATTTAAAAATAAGAATAAATTAGAATATTAATTAAAAAAATTAATAATATTTTTTAAAAAATAAAAATAACAAAAAAAATTAAAAATTAAAAAAAATAAATAAATTATATTTAGCGACGGAATATTTTCCGTCGCTATTTTTTACGAAAAATAATAAAAATATATATATTTTAAAAAAAAATCATATTTAGCGACGGACAATATTCCGTCGCTAATAATTCCGTCGGTAAATTTAAAAAATGATAAAAAATAAACGAAAAATAATAAATAATATTTAACGACGGATTATTTTCCGTCGCTAATAATTTCGTCGCTATTTTCGTCGGTAAATTTAAAAAAAAATGATAAAAAATAAACGAAAAATAATAAATAATATTTAACGACTGATTATTTTCCGTCGCTAATAATTTCGTCGCTATTTTCGTCGGTAAATTTAAAAAAAATGATAAAAAATAAACGAAATATAATAAATAATATTTAACGACGGATTATTTTCCGTCGCTATTCCGTCGCTATTCCGTCGGTAAAATTTTGAAAATATCTTCGTCGAAATTCCGTCGTTGTTCCGTCGGTGATTACCAACGGATTATTTTCCGTCGGTGTCCGATATGTTTTTTTGTAGTGTTTGAGCGGCCATGAATCATAAATAATGAAAATGCGTGAGCTTATTAGAAGGGATTAGGTTCAATGGATATAGGTGAACCTACTGAATTTTAATAAAAATAATGATTGTATTATAAGTAGAGAAATGATCTTATTTAAAAGGTAGTGTTTATAATAATAATTAATTGTATTATAAGTGAAGAATATGGTTTATTATGTGATAGATAATTTCTAAAAATGAAAATGAACTAATTTTTGTGAACATTTTAAAATGTCAAAATTGAACTATTTTTTGTGGACTGAACGAGTATATATATTAAGTACGTATGTCATAAATTTAGAATGTAAACGTGATCTTCCACGACTTTATATTCTAATTGATTACATTTGAACCTTTAATGAATTAACGAATAAAGAATAAATAGAATATCAACACCGTTATAGTTTTGAACTCGTTATATTGGTGTCCACTCTCACCCCTGTCCTCGGCACTTTGCTATTGCGACTGTCTCTCTTGAATATGCCCAAATTTTAGTTCGTAGTTTCTTTTCTCTTGCGCATGCTCAAGGTTTGTCATATTGTGATTCTTAGAGATTAAATTTCGATGATGTACAATAACTACCATAAAATCATAAAAGAAGAAGGGATATCGATAATTATAGAGTTACCATAAAAAATCAAGAAAATTACAATATGCTAATAAACCTAGCTATTGTTAACTTGATGAGATCCTGTTAAGTTGCGCCAATCCTACAATTTCAACGGTTGAGATTTTATTGGGAAGTGAGGAACTATAATTGGTGCACTTGTTGATGGTTTTGTTGCATTTTCTGGAATTTCATTTTCAGATGAAGAAGAAGAAGAAGAAAAAAGTCCAAAGCATTTGAGAAACCCTAAACAGAAATTATTTATTGAAAGTAACATTTGAAGGCAACTTATGTAGAAATGAGAGTGAGTACTAATTGCAAATGTTTTGCTCTATTTATAGGCAGGGAAAGAAATGAAACCTTGCTGAGCAAGATGAATAAACAGTATATTAATGCAGTGGTGCACACGCATATTGACTTAGTGGAGGACCTAAAATTCCAATAGTCATCCTTTTCATTATTTTTAATTCTTTTTATTTTTCTTTTTTGGCAGTATGCACGAAGCGCATTGGCACTGAAAAGCAGAGGCAATTCATCCCTCAATCATGTGTGAGACGTTTAAGCAAAAATCCAAACAGAAAATGATAAAATAGGGATGGTTCTTGGAAATTTATCCAACTCATGAGACTCATTATTATAATATATATATATATATATATATTGGGTTGCACTCTACTAGAAAATCCTCTTAGACTTAGAAATAAAAAGAAATCCAGTGCGTTCATCTACTTTGATCCTACGGCTCTGATTTTAACCGAGCCAAGAATTGATTAATTCAAATTAATACAGAATCCTACTTTTATATGAATTAGGGATAGAACAGTCAATTTTATTTCAATCTGATTATAGAATCATAATCAAATCCTGATTTTTGCTCGCTTACCATATAGACGATGGTCGAACGAGGACTTAATCAAAGTCCACCGTGATTTTACTAGTGAATATATTAAAAAATATTTTGGCAACTAATGGGTAAACTAAAGCATGCACTAAGCTTATCCCCTAAGCCAAACACACTAATATGCGATTTAAATAATGGAAAAACATGTGGCCTCGAAAACGTTAAGAATGAATATAAGAGAATAAGGGAAAATGGGATAGTCGAAGGAAAAAGTTCTATTGAGAAGGATAAATTTTTAAAGAAGTGAGAAATAATCTTATCCATTGATCATGATCTATTAAACGGTCCAGAATTAAGAATAAATTGCGTGTTCAAATTTTAATGAGCATATCAATAATTGTGATGAACATGTCAGTAATTTTTTATGAACGAATGTATTTGTTGAAAAGATGTACTCCTTGTTTAAAATTTCGCACTTCAGGATTTGATCCCCAAACGTTCAATAAAATTATTGTTATGTTCATCAAATACTATTGACATGTTCAATGTTTCTAATTTTCAGAAAAAAAAAAAAAAAATCTCCATAAAACATATCTATCATTGAATATAGAAGATTTATTAGTGTATATGTCGATAAAATGGGAAATTTTGATTAATGAACGTATCCAAAAATTGTTTGAACACATGAATATAATGATGAGCACAATATTCTATTTAATTTGTTAAAATACTGTTATTAAAATAAATGCCAAAAAAAATCTAATTTTGTATTTTATTTATTCAAAATTTCATTCTGTATTTAATAATGGGAGTGGATGGTTATTGAGATATTATTATTTAATTTACACAGATTTTATATAAGTAACCCTAATATATACGAAATGCAGTCCTTTAATATTTTAACAACTAAAAAATATTTTGGGTTAACTAATGGGTAAACTAAAACATGCACTCAGAGCACTCCCAGCAGAAATCCCAAAATTATGCTACTATATTCCTCCCTAAAGCTTCCCTATTTAATTTTAGGATCTCGATTTTATAAATGCATACACCAGATCTCCTATTTTCTACATAAAAATAATAATTATGTGTGGACCCTACTAATTATAAGCTTAAAATAAATTTAGGGTGGGTGTAAATTTAAGATTGAATTTAGGTGGGTGTAAAAAATTTTGTGGGCCCCATCCAATTTAGGGGATCTGCTGAATGCATTTTTTATCTCATTTTCAATTGTTTTAGCTTAAATTTAGAGTTAGTGATGCATTTAGGTGATCTGCTGGGAGTGCTCTAAGCTTTATCCCCTAAGCCAAACACACTAATATGCGATATGGAAAAACATGTGGCCTTGAAAACGTTAAAGAATGAATATAATACAATCTAATTTGTTAATATTGGGTATTCTTCAAACTATTTCAAAAATACACATAAAAAAGTCAAACACTTACCAAAAACTGAGGGATCTCATACGTTACGAATTCTAAGGAAATACACTTATGCCCTTACATCTATAAAACGGCTTATCTCAATAGATTTAATCATGTTCGTTGATAGATAAAAATCTAATGGACCAAATTTATTCTCAATTCTAACAATATATAGCTTTCTCAAGGGAACTTTTCCATATATATATATATATATATATATATATATATATATATATATATGGGAGGGCTACAGTAAAAACACTTCTTAAAATATAAATATAAACGTTTTTTAATGTACGAATTTTATCCAACATGGTTACGAATTCATCCAACATGGTTACGAATTGTGAAAAATAAATTTTTGCTACCTTTGGGATTCGAACCTAGGACCACGAATTCTTCATCCAAAAGGGTTACGAATCAACCGTAGATCTTGATGATCTAAGGGCTGAAAATCATTTATATTTTATACACTTAAGAGTGTTTTTATTCTAGTCATTCCCTATATATATATATATATATATGGTCAGCTTCAATGGAGACCACTTCCCTATATAGATAATAGAGATCAAATCAGAGCCATCGATCTCACCAAAATCAATGAATCAGATTAATCCGAATTCTTCAAGTTTAGGAAATCCCGTAAATTCCTCATTTTCCAATTTTGGGAACCAACAAACATTATTAGGAACTTATGAACATGAACAAATCGAACTTTGATTTTAATGTAATTTATAAAATTAATTATCTCAATAACAATATATGAAGTATTAGAATAAAAATAAATGCCTAAAACAAAAAAAATAACACTAACGAGAGTTAAACAACAACAACAACAACAATAATAATAATAATCCAAGCAATGAGCCCGACTGATGCTAATGCCATAAGCACTTACGAATGTGTTTTTCCAAAATGTTAATTTCATTTTAAAATTGTAAGTCCGTATGATGTTAACCTTAATTATATAGTATATTATTGTTATTAAAAAATTATTTATTCATGTTAATTATTTCCTCTATCCTTAAAAATTATGGTTCAAAGGAGATGACATAAATTTTAAGAAAAAACGTGTAATTGTGTTTTGAATGAAAATTAGATTTCACGCCTTTTATAAATAGTAAGTGGGGTTATTTGTAAGGTCATTTCCAAATAAAGAAATAACACAATTTTTCAAGAACATACCGATATGATAATAAGACCACAATTTTTGAGGACATAGTGAATACAATTTAATTATTACATCTATCAATTAATTATATTTAATTAATTAATACATATTTAGAATCTAACAATTTTTCTTAGCATTTCGAAACACAAAATAAAGAATCTATTAAAATTTGGAATCATTTTGCTAAAAGTAATATTCTCAAATAAACAAGGCCAATATGTAAAGTAAACAATGTAATAGAGAAGCTAAACTATTTTTACTCCTATAGAAAAGGTATGAAACAATAATCGAAATGAAATGTAAGTATAAACTTAAAAAATTCCCTACTCTACAAATCCTTCATGGGGTGACATTATTGGTGTACAAATCCACCAGCATTTCAAGGCAGATTATTCAAGATAAGAGCCACAAGCATTTCATTGAACATGATGCCACAAATTAAATAACTTTTCTTAAACAAACATCATCTCTTACCTATATTTACATGAAAAACTGATGTGCCTTGTTAGACTGAGAATTGCTCCTTCGACAGCTTGGGAGTCACCTTTAGAACGATATCATCGTACGGTTTCTCTTGATGAACATCTACAAGCCCATAATTCTTCAAAACCTGCACCATTGTTATCTATATATCTTAACAAACGCGACTGAAATCAAGGAGCAAGTATCAAATATCCGACGAGAAATCCAAATACCAAATAAAGGTTATTACTAAATGCAGATCTATCAATCAGTATGAGCTCTTCGCTAATGATATGACCTTTGTGCGGAGGCTGCTCCCTTACTATCATTTTGATGATAATATCTATAAACTTCCTATTCTAAAAGCAATGCAGACAGGGGGTTTGCATAGAATTCAACACATACCAATGTCTCATAAAACATCCGCGCACATATTTTTCTTGGTTTGTCATTCAGAATCTTTTCCAAACTGAGATCTTCAGATGATTCTTCTAAGGTGCCTGAGATCGGGGTTACTGACTGCTTTTTCAAGTACTGAGCCACAGCCCTGCATTCACCAATCAAATGCAATTTCAGCATTACAGAATCCATCGCCCTATTAGTTTAAATCTCTAAATGCCAAAGCTTGGTCTATAAACTTAAGGTGCATTTGGGGGCAGAGGAGACGATGTATCTACCTTGTTCGTGAAGACAATGCATTAAGCTCTGTGCTGCTTTGATTCCCTGGGAAAACACCAACTTGCGGTGTTCCTTGCAATCCTATTCACATACAGGTAACAAATCTCATTATCCTGTCTTAGCTTCAAGTATGCATACAACATAACAAAAAATATCAAGACGTGACATCAGAAAACACATGAATCCATAAACCTACCAGCTGGAGAATCATCATCTTGCTCTAGAAACCCAAGATCCTGCCGGAAAAGAGGAGGAAGCTTGTCAAATGCAATATCAATGAAGTAGATGCCTAGAACTCTAAGTCATCCAGAAACTTGAATGTAACAAAATATCTCCAGGGAAGAATACTGTTCAAAATTAAAAGCTACTTTGGTCCTCAATGGAGGAAAACCCCATTGCCTAAAATTTTAAGACATGCTTTTGCTGATGAAATTAACTCCACCATTGTGTGATTGAATGTTGTATAGCAAACAAAATCAATGAAAGTTACACTTGAAAAAGTAAATGATTTGTAAGATGTCATGTATTCTTTTAACTAATACCCAATAGTGATAGTCACACTCACAGACCTTCCTAATTAACATTAAGTTCCTAGTAACATTGGCATTTTAGCATCATAAGTTTGAGATTTAACCCTTTTTCTTGATTCATTCAAAAGAAATTCAGACTGGCCAATAAAAGAGAACTATGCTAGTCCCTAGTTGACATCCATATAAGGGTTTAAAATTAAACAGTGATACATTCCATTGTGAACAAATAGTTTAGAGCCCGGAAAAGAAGAAAAGGAAGAAAGAAAGAAAGAATATGATAAAAGTATGAGAAAGTTAGGACCAAATTTCCAAAAATATAATATAAGCAAGCATAGAGGACGTACTCCGCCAGAAGGCACCAGCTCAGGTATATCAGAAAGGACTGTGTTGTCGAACTGCATATCATTTTCATAGAATGTATCTGGGGTTCTCATTCCCGAATCAAGATTCCCAGATGCTCCCACATCGGATGTTGGTAATGTTCTATCCCCATCAGTCATTTCCAGACGTTCAGATAATGAAGCCGCATTGGATTTTTCAGGAGTGAAATGACTTCTTCCACTTGGAGAAGGCACAGGAGTAGAAAAAGATGGCATACATCTCTCTGGTGAAGCACGATCATTATTGCGAAGGACTTCAATCTCAATATCACTGTTATGCCTAGAAGTAGAGGGTTGGTCAGCATTTGTCTCTTGGAATGTTTCCTGGATAGTAACTAGATGATGTTTAGCACAAGAGTCTTCCCTGTATATACCCTGCAGCTCAGCAGAAGACCCTGCAGAAGAATAGGCGTGATTAAGGTGAGAAACAGGCCAGACTGAAATTAAAGTAATAAACATATGGAACTATGACTTACCAGTTACATAGGGTTCAACAAATAAACCTTCATTCCCTAACCGCCTCCTGTTGTTTCGCTTCCAGATTGAAAGAGAAGATAAAGGACAATTCCTTCTCTTGCGGAGAATACGACTGGTATCTTCTAGTGTATTACTAATGTACCTGAATATTTCCTAACATCAGTGAGGGAAAACATACATTTCAAACTGGCAGCATGAGTCATATGGTAATCATACTCATTGCTCAGAACAGTTGTCATATCATAAGGTTGCCTTCTTTTCCTTCGAACTTTTGCCTTTGCCACAAGAGGAGTTGGTTGAATTTCCATCTCAGGAGTTGGTTGAATTTCCATCTCAGGAGTTGGTTGGAGTTCCATTTCGGGGGAACGATGGGCTGCAAAAACAAGAATCATGTTAGTGATGGATCCATTGTTAAGTCAATCAGATAAGCACATCTTGCACCCACCAGAAGGCATTTCAGAATCCAAGTGCGGAGGTGAGTGTTGCTCTTCATGGTTATGAGATGAAGAAAAATGTGCATCAGGCAACACTAATTCTTTAACTGGAGTTTGCACCTCCTTATCTCTGTTGATTTGGTCCTCCAAAAATTTGTCAGGATCAGCACGATCAGGCAGTATTGGTGAATTGTTAAAATCAAAACCATGTTGAGCATCACGCATGACTTCTACACTTGGTACATCTTGCGGGGTTTTACTTCCATCAGCTCCTAACTTATTACTAGGATATGGACTCTCAAAACCAGCAGCGGATGCATCCAACTCAACACGAGGAACATCACTGTAATAACAAAGGAGTTAAACTCATAACTTTTTTGAACAAGAGATAAAATGGAGTCAAAGTTTCAAAGCTATAAAAGCCTTACTCTTCCTCCATTGGTGTGGAACCTGATCCTAAAGTATCTTCCATCAATGATGAGGTCCTCAAATCTTGCTGCAAATTGGAGAAAAGGTATTTAGTAGAGCATGAAATAATTGAATCTATCGAATTCCTGATTAAAGGAGGAGAAGGATGATCACACCTCATCAAAACTAATGACGATATATGGATCCTTTCCGGTAGGAATTTGCTCTACAGCATAGAAAACACAATGTGAATTAGGGTCAAGAAAATGAATTAGATGATAAGAAACAGCACAGCCAAAGTTAAGCTTCACGTGCTAAACCTATTAAAGTTATCTCATCCTGGCTCTTCAGATGAGAATCTTCACGCCTGAAAATGCAAATCCATGAATCAATTAGTATTTATGGATCACACTGAAAAATTCTAAATAATTTCCTCAATCACATACCAGTCTACATTGTAATCATCCAATTTAATGGTGTCAAGATCAAATTTTTCGGGCAAAGTAACGGAATGAAAGGGAGCTTGAGTGGCATCACTGGGAAGATTGACAGTAACAGTTGTAAAGACACGGTTAATTGTGATCCTTATTTCATTGCAGTCTTCAAAAAAATAGTCAACTTGTTTCGAATATATCCGCACAACCCCAAGCAGAAGATGACCTGACATTCTCAGGGCAATCGGCACTTCAGGATTCATGATTTTTTCTGCATTTGAAGTTCAGCAACAGCATTTAACTTTTAGAAAAAAAAACATCTGAAACATCATAAAAGATTGAAATACATATTCATTGAAAATAAGAACAGATGTAGAAAGAGTAGCATCACAGTAATTAAAAACAGAAGACGAAGAAGCAACATATAAGTTCTTATTAAGAATATGTAAAAGCACAAAAAGAAATAAGTTAATTATTAGTGAAACCCTACGTAAAAAATGTAAAGGAGAAATCTTTACAATATCCATCGTCTGATAATTTATAAACATCAGATCCAACCACATTAAGATAACAATTACGCATTAATCAAAAAGCATTTCCAAAGTCGATTTGATAATAAAAAGATTCAATCTTTATCATAAAGTGTAGACCTACAAATCGACAAAATTCTTAAAATTGAAGTTTCCACTTCTTTGACATCGAATTGAAATCAAGAACGCTATGTGACCGTTTCTTGATTATCAACTCCTCGAGCACAACAATGAATCGAAAACCCAAATCAAACAGAAAACCGCAAGCGAATACTTATACCCAAAAAATAAAAGAATGCAGGAATCGATAACGTACCGACGGTGGTAGAGACGTTTGTCTTGACGTAGTGAGACTTTTTGAGCTTGTGCTGCAAATGGGCGGCACACCAAACAGTCCCCAACGGGCCCTTCCTTGCCAAAAACGTATGCGAGTAGAACATTTCCTTCTTCGATTCGTCTCTTTTCCTCTGTAAACCTTAATGTGTGTGTGCGTGCAGTAATGGTGTATGCGAGTGAAGTGAGAGAGAGAGAGAGAGAGAGAGAGAGAGGGGAGAAAGGGTTTCAGAACGGAGCGGGAACCGAAAGGCGCGAAAATAAAAGAAATGTGAATTTGATAATTTATTTAATTGGGCCTGTAGTTCTCCAGATTTACGAAACTGCCACTAAATAAGTAATGAGCAGCTTCCCACGTACGTTGACAGTTGTACGTGGGCGAAATATCAACGTCACAGATTTCTAAGTTGGCTTCAACGCAAAAGGAAATTGGAAAAATTAAAATTGAAAGAAATTTGCTTTTTTGGTTACTCTATAATGTCGCGTTAATGATTTGAAATTAGATTCCAAGTTCCCCCAAAAAATTGAATGAATAAATTGAGATAGATTTGATATTCTTGGTAACATAATATTTAGGAAACTTTCCAACTTGAAGTTTGAATAAATGTCGAAAACAAAATATTCCAAAATAAAAGGAATGAATTTCAAAATCATTCTCAAATTCCGTCCGTTTAATAATCCTTTCTTTCCCCTTCCCCCCAAAAAAAAATTGTACACGATCGTTTTGAAATCATTTGTCAAAACCTTCTTTTGAAAAATCTTATCTATACAACTTAGCATTTCCAACCAAAAACAGTCCTATCACTTTTTTTCATCCAAAAGTTTTGATGTTGTATGTCAAGTTTTATTAATACATGCTGACAAGTGACAAACTTTATCTTACTGAAAGTTGATGTGTTAATATATATTAGTAGCCTAAAATATAAAAACAATTTTAAAAAAAGCCACAACTATAAAACTATAGTAAAAGTAGTCATTTTGTAGTGAAAAGACAAGTATATCCTCAGTGGGGCCCACAAATCCCTCTCTCTCCTCTCCTCTCTCTCTCGATTTTTTCTTGCTTTCAAATTTATTTTGTTCCTCAAATTGCTGCTGACATCACAATTAATATGTAACTTATTTATCTTCTCTCTCCGCTCCTCTCTCTCTCTCTCTCTCTCTCCGGCGCGACTCCGGCGCTTCTCTCTCCGGCGCGGCCAGGACCACCCTTCTCTCGCTCATGGGGTTGGGAGACGACGACCGCCTGAAGCCCCGCAGACAGTCTGCATGAATCGGTGGAGACCCTCTTCCACAGAAGCGCTCCCCGGCAGACAGTCGCACGACTCCGGCGCTTCCACAGAAGCGCTCCGCGGGCAGGGACGAAGGAGAAGCCCACTCCGGGCTCGTAGCTTTCACTCTCCCAATACTATACACCGCCGATTTGTTCCACTTCAGCACCACCTTGGATTCGGACGACATCTCCGCCGAGAAACCTTCTCTCGGTTCTCTCTTTCTCTCATTCTCTCGGTCTTTCTCTTTTGAGATTGGCAAATGAATTGATCTCGATCATTTTGATTGTTTATTAACTTGTGGAATTTTTTGTTATTTGGGTGAGGATCCAGCTTTTATTGTGCAGTTGAATTTAGGAGGTTTATTCCCTGCAAAGGCGCCGGTAATGAATAATAAGATGAGGAAGCATAGAGCTGCGCCTCTAAACATATTCATTCTTAAATAATTAATCATTTCATCTCATTGGGATTTATTTATATAGACTTATAAGCATTTCAACCAATGATTTTACTGCAGCGAAGTTGATTTTTACTTTTATTTGGGAAAAGAAAATTAAAGTGTGTTATATCTCCAACATTGTTAATTACTAGTTTACTACTAGATCATTTCATGGCACCTGCTTTGTTTTTAAAAGCAGACCGCTTTTCTTATGCTTTTAAAATGTAGTAATATTTTTTTTTTTGAGCAGAAGCTTTTAAAATGTAATGAAAAGGTTTGTATGGGGATAAATCAAGATCTTCTTACTTCATTATTCCAGATAGAGTGTTAATTAATAGAAGTTCAATCTGTCTTGCCATTGTTTTCGCAATTAATCAAATAAGAGGATTGAGATATATTTATATTAGTTCACAAATACCGTCAAAATATGTTTTGGTACATACACATTCAAAATCACACATTCGTTGCAATGATGTTTAGAATCATAGGCTCATAGCCTATGACCGGTGGTTATTTCTCATCAAAATAGTACAGATTCGTCTCAACACTTATTAAGAAAACATACTATTTGACATATTATTTCAATAGATAAAATTATCTTAATACTGCCTGCGCCAGCTCGCCCAGCTCTGGTAAACCATCAAAACCCAGAAAAGGCACCAAGTCGACAAGTAGCAGTTCGGATACTGATAGCAGGCATGGAATCCCCCCTTCTAAAAAGAATGCCAAAGGTAAAATATGAGTGTTGTCCATTTCTCTCAATCGTATGTTTTGTTGCTGTGCTCATAAATAGATTTAATTTTAGCAGAATCACAATGGTGAAAAATAGATTTGATCACTTCGTCTACTTTTTTGTGCATATGTTGTGTGGCTCCTGATCTCTTGGCTTGGATTCAGACTACATCTCCGCCGAGAACCCTTCTCTCGGTCCTCTCTTTCTCTCCGGCGCGGTAGGAGCCTTCTCTCTAATTTCATAATCTTATTATTTGTCTTATTTATATAATCGTGTACTATTTGTGTACTGAAGAACCAGGTTTTGTGTACAATTTCGTGCACTTGATAACTATGGACGATGTCAGGTTTCGTGTACGTCTTTGTGTTCTAATTTATAGATTTCGTGTACTATTCATGTACTGAAGAAATAGGTTTTGTGTATGACTTCGTGTACTTGATATTAATAAATAATAACAGCTTTTGTGTACTGTTTCGTGTTTATGTTTATAGGTTTCGTGTACTGTTTCGTGTATCTATTTGCAGGTATTGTGTACTATTTTGTGCACTTGGGATAACCAGGTTTCGTGTACTATGTCGTGTATTGAAGAACATGTTCAAGTGTGCACGAGATATTGTACACTACTATGATCTTTTGAACACGGCACTAGACACGAAATCAAATAACATACTTTTAAATGATTTGGCATCGATATGAATGTTAACATTTTCATTTTCATTGAGAATTATGCTTCAAATCTCAAAATAAACTTTACTTAACACGATTTTATTGAATTCTCTATTAAATTAGTGAAACTTACAACTTTGTAAGAGAATGTACATAAATATTAATGAAGTAACTTAAGATTTATACAAATAATAAGTCATATTGTTGTTTTAAAGACAATCTCAGTAAAGATTATGAAAACTACTCAATTGGCACATTGCACCAATTTATAATGATCGATCAATTCAAAAATTGATCTAAAATCAAGCATCTTGTACGGTGCACGAGATTAGGGTACACGAATCATTCGTGCAGTGCAGTGGTTTGTGCAGTGGTTCGTGTACCCTAAGGATTCGTGTACCCTAATCTCGTGCACCGTATAGGATGACTGATTTTAGATCGATTTGTGAATTGATCGATCATTATAAATTGATGCATTGAGCCAATTGAGTAGTTTTCATAATCTTTACTAAGAATGTCGTTAAAACAACAATATGACTTATTATTAGTATAAATCTTAAGTTACTTCATTAATATTTTCGTACATTCTCTTACAAAGTTGTAAGTTTTAAGTTTCACTAATTTAATAGAGAATTCAATAAAATCGTGTTAAGTAAGTTTATTTTGAGATTTGAAGCATAATTCTCAATGAAAATGAAAATGTTAACATCCATATTGACGCCAAATCATTTAAAAGTATGTTATTTGATTTCGTGTCCAGTGTTGTGTTCAAAAGATAATAGTCGTGTACAATATCTCGTGCACACTTGAACATGTTCTTCAATACACGACATAGTACACGAAACCTGGTTATCCCAAGTGCACAAAATAGTACACAATACCTGTAAATAGATACACGAAACAGTACACGAAACCTATAAACATAAACACGAAACAGTACACGAAAGCTGTTATTATTTATTAATAACAATTAGAAAAACAACTTGGAAAAAGATTCATCAATCAAAAACAAACTAAAAGAATTTGAATTGCTAATGAAGTTTCTGTTTTAAAAAAATAGATTAATAATATATTTTTCTCATTTATTTTATCCAACTAGATAATCCCTTTTCACCATTTCCACTACAACAAAACACATGAAGCACAATTGGGATAAACCTAATTTAAAATATAAATTGAGCAGTACCTTATATTTGCATTAGATACCCATTTACATGCATAAATTAAATCATCATTAATTTTCCTATATACCACAAATAAAACAAGAACAATAGTTCAATCTTTTATCAACAAATTTCATAAAATAAATCTAACAATATGTTTTATATATAAAAATCCAAAAATTTTCAGCAATAAATCTAACAGGTGGTTCTTCATACTCATTGACGACGATATTTCGTGGGCCTCGTCGTCTTCCCCTCCGCCTCTCCGGCTGCACTTCGACCTCCTCTTCCTCCAAACTCTCTTCGGACGTCTCTTCCACCTCCTCTTCGTATTGAATTGAGGATCGGATTGGGTGTCACTCATTTTCTACACAAAAATATAGATATTGCAGACTAGTTTCACTAAAAGGAATGGAAAAAGAAAAAAAATATGAATGAATGCGCGGCTGATTGTGATGGAATGATGTATGGGAAGAAAAGAAAACTTGTTTGACGATGATGGTATTTATAAAACCCTATTGTGAGTGCGAAGTAAGCAGACTAGGGAACTTAGGGAACAAAGTGATCTTTTTATAGATTTCTTTCTCACAAGTTATAATTAGTGATATATCAAATTTTCTCAATTCATAAAAAATATACTTAAAGTTTAAAGCTTTTACGCATAAGCTTTCGAAAACAACACAACACAACAACGCCCTTTTTGCAGTTTTTGATGATTATAACCTCTCAAATTATTAGAGCATCTAGTGAGAAATCATGCAGGGGCGCTCTCAGCCATGATGAACAAAAGTATTCAATCCATAACTTTCTTTTAGAACAAATACTGAAACACTCATCATTGTTTTTTAGACTCCTTTTTATAGTACTTACAATTAGCAAAAGTTGAGAAAGAAGAGACAGACGCATGCAAATGCAGGTGTGCCACTCTCCCACATTTTAAACTAAAAAAAGAAAATAAAAAAAATCTTGCCAATTAACATGAGAATGCATCGATTTATCTGAAAATTAAAATAATAATGAATTTAGTACAATTGCAAGATTGTATTACCGACCAACAACCTATAGTATAACAAAAACAATAAAAAGCCCTAAAAAATTGAATCTTTTAAAGAAATATATCATTTTTTTTAATTTATGAATCAGGCGTCTATTTATTTTGCCAAGAATTCAGGAAAATGGTCTCCGCCTCCAGTCCTTTGAGCTGTTCGATTCGAGGAAGAAAAAATGAATTACCTGGACTAAAGCGTGAAACTCTTGTGGAAGACAAGCGAGGCGGCGTGAAGCGGTGGCAGACGTGCTTAAGGCTTTAGGCGACGACGTGAAACTCCGATGGCAGACGAGCGAGGCGGCGGCGACGTGCTTAGGTTTCAGGCGGGGCGATGGCAACGCAGACGGTGGAATAAGGCTGCACTCTCAACCTCTATCTCAGGCGACGTCGGCGGTGGAACCAGGCTGGGCGCGGCGACTCTCGCTCTCTCTCAGTAGGGAAGACACCGGTGGATGAGCGGATCCCTCATAGTGCCGCTGCAGGTGTCTGGTGAGAAGTGTTCAATGAGGGAGGGCGGCTGTTTGGTGGAGGAGCGGGTGGTTTGGTGGAGGAGAAACCCTAAGGTTTGGTGAAGTATTGAATGAGATGTATTCAATGAATACGTGAGAGAGAGATAGAGAGAGAGAGATGGAAGAGAGAGGAGAGAATAAATCGAGAGAGAGAGAGGGAGGAGAGAGGATAATAAAATTGTCCATTTCTTGCAATTATCAATTATGTTTTTTATTTTATTTTTAATATATTATTGTTATATTGTTTGTGGGCCCTACTGAGGATATACTTGTCTTTTCACTACAAAATGGCTACTTTTGCTATAGTTTTATAGTTGTGGCTTTTTTGAAAATTAATTTTATATTTTAGGCTACTAATACTTTTCCCCCAAAGTTGATACCATTGAATTGAATTGACAGCATGGAAAAAAAACGAATATTTACAATTTCAAGATCAAGCTTATAAGTTAAAAAATAAATTATGAGTTAGATAGAAAAAATTAAAGATAAAATAATTATTTCAATGGTTGAAGTCATATTCCATTTTTCTCGAGAGCTAGACCTAGAATGATACTGAAATTAGAAAAAGAAGTACTTAGATCTTAGCAGGTTTTTATAGGAGAAATTAGATAAGAAAAAAGGGGAAATGTCGTTTAAGCAACACCATTTAACAAAAAAAAAAGCCAAATGATCGAATTCCATTTTTTTTAAAGGGTTATTAGCATATAAATACATCAACTATAGATCAATTTTGATTTTTAACATAAACTTTAAAAAGTGTCAAAAAATACACCAACTCATTGATTGTAGTAATTTTAACACGAATTCTATTTACTTTCATAAATACAATTCGAGACGAATCAAAATAAATGTCTTATAATTTGACCATTCAAATTCCTATTAAAATTACTACAATACAATTTGTCCACATCAATATTTCGGCATGTTAAGTAAGCTTTAATTTGACTGAAAATAGAATTCGTGTTAAAATTATTATTATCAATAAATTGGTGTATTTTTTGACATTTTTAAAAGTTCATGTTAAAAACCAAAATTGAACCAAAGTTGATATATTTATATGCCAACTTTTTTGAAAAATCGGTGCGTGCTACGCCCCACATTTACTCTTAGTGCCCGCCTCTTAAAATCACACCGCCATTCGAGCCCCAAGCTCGCCAATAGAGAGTGGTTCGTTGGCGCGCGACTCAAGTCTACCCAGGGAGCTCCGTTGCACCTGCTCCTATAAGCTCAACCAAACACCATCTATGAGTAATTTTAGTTAAGAGCGAATAAAGAAGGGATTTGTAGTGGCGATGAATGGATACACACAGATGACGTGAGGTGGCAGCGTAATGAGGACGACGAGATGCGACAGGCATTAATGGTCCCCGCGAGGATAAGGAAGGAGTTGAGGTGAAGAATTAGAAGAAGAAAAGTTTTTCAATAATGAAAGAAGAAAGAGAAAGATGAGGAATTTAGATAGACATCGCGAGAGAGAAAGGGAGGGTAATATGATGAAGGAGAGAAAAAAAAGAAAAACATATGAACTTTAAATATATTTTGCTTTTTACATAATTTTGAAAAATGTGAATAAATATACAAAATTTAAAATTAATGTGATTTGTCCATAATTTAAATTTTCACCCAAATTGATTCTGACATGTGTTACGCGCACCACTCTAAAGAATGCACTGGAGAAATTAAGGTATGTGGGGCGTATTTTAAAACTGATGCTACAACGTCATTTCATGTCACCCATTCTTCAACATCACCCTTTTAACTATTATCTCTCACTTTGTTCGGGTATATGATTGTCCGAGTCGAGCTGACCGAAGAGAAGGAGGCACGAAGGGGTGCGGAAGGAACGTTGACGCAGAGAGCGAGGAATTCTGCGAGAGGGGAGAGAAGGTGAGGTGGATTTACAAAATTAGTTTTGAGTTTTTAAATATTTTTCACAAGCAAAATAACCTAATTTTGCTCCAAGTGATGAAACATCAAAGTCATCAGATTCAATTTGTATGAAAATTCAAATTGTAAAAAAATAACTCCATCTGTCCTTATAAAAAAAATAATCTATTTCTAAATAACACAAGTTTTAATAAAGTAGTTGAATGTGTTATAAATAGAGTAATGGTCCTACTTTGTTGAATGAAAAACTTATCAAAAATAAATTGAATATACGGACGGAGTACAATAATAATAAAGTTTGTATATTTATCCACATTTTTCAAAGTTAATGGATTTATAAACCTTTTTTTTTCATCTATCTTTTTAAGGTTGCGCTCTTAAAAGTATTTTTTTTCTTCTTAGAAAAGTGGGATTATATCTTGATCCTAGGGCAGAAACATGAATGAGGTAAAGTGTTTGTAAATATTGTTTAATGAAAATTTGTAAATATTTTGGAGGATTCTGATTGTAACCCCACTTCCCAGAAGATGCGAACAAATGTACTATATCGCGAGTAATAATGAACCATTTTCCATATGGCAAGATCTTTGAGAATGCAAACTAATGGAAAACAGAGAATCGAAGGGGAATTGAACTACATACAAAACTCATGTACCAAAAATTCTCCATTGCAAAACAAATAACATAAACTTAGGCAGCTCAAAAGCATGTTCAGAAACTTGAACCTCTACCGAACATGAATCACCACGGAGTCGGAGCACGAGGATTGCAACACATCGCATAAGTAGACGATGAAAGAAGCAGGTACGGTGTTACCATTCACTTCCTATTGATCATAAGTTTAATTTCATACCAGGTCCTGTTCCTTTAGGAAGATGCCCCAAGCAGTACAATTCACTCCTCCTAGCGCAAACGAACAATGCTACGCCTTATTAACCCGGATTTTCTGTCCTTCAAACACCTGCAATTAAAAAGGAAGCAAGATGATTACATACCAATATAACTACTGCAAGAAACAATTCAGACTATAGTGAAACAGTAAACAGAAGTGTGCACTAAATAAGATAGTGTTTCTAAGTTTCTAACATTCAGCAAGATTTTATACCAAATGTTATCAAGGAGGTAGGAGACAACATCTCAAGCTTTAAATTTGATGAATGTGTAAGAATATAGCTTTTTGAAGAAATTAGTTTGGCATTTCATTCATCTCAATTTTCCCAGCCTCCGAGCTGGTGATGTCACGTCTCATACAGGATTATCAGTTATGTGAAACTGACAAAGCTGTTGCATCAGTGGGAAATGAACTACGAGGTTTCCTCTTAGACAAGATTGATAGAAAAAGGTACCGCGTTATTAAGAGATGATATGGCAGCATCCACATCTTCTTCTGAAGCAAATGTAACAAAGCCATAGCCACTGGATTTTGAAGTCCCGGGAACTCTAGATACTTTTGCACTGAGAGCATTTCCCTTCTCCGCAAAGAAGGCTTTTAGCGAGTCCGAAGTTACTGTCTTTGCAAGATTCCCCACATAAACCTTGTATTGACTGTCAACAAACTGAGAATCCTCGGCTTGCAGAAGTGATGATGATTCCAATGTTTGCAGTGGTTTCTCGGTTATATTTACTTTTACTTCACGCCCTCCAATTTGCTATTAGCAAAAGACAAATTAGAGCACATGAATAACCAACAAACACTCATCTTATGGATCTTACAAGCTCTTAAACTTACTGTGCCGTTTAATTTCTCAGCAGCAGCAGCAGCATCCTCAACAGTCTTCATCGTCACAAATGCAAATCGCCTGCTTCTCCCAGAGTATTTGTCATACATAACCTACAAACACACACCACAGACTTTTACGTCCAAGTTATTCAAAGCGAAGCATCACCAGCTTGACAAAGCCACAAATCATAACATCTTTGCGTGTTTAGCCTTATAAGTGGCGCATTTGGGTTTGTTACTGCACAGTTTGTGCACATTGCTTGAGAAAATAACGATTTAATGATTTGGAGACTGCATCACACCCTTATATTTTCACAAGAAGCAAAGAGCTCGGCCTCAGTTCGGGTGAAGGCATAACTTAGCCACAATCGAATTTCCAGAGATTTAAATAAAACAGAACAACAACCTAAATGACATCAAAGAAAGTAGCAAATTTACTCAACTTTCAGAAACAATTCACTTCATACAAAAGCTTCTAACTTGTTACTGCATATAAGTTGTACTATGCATTAATGCACTGAGACATCAATTCCCTAAATTCTATTATCACCAATTGATCAAAATTCTTCCTCAAGAGCAACAAAACAGCGCGACCTAAAACCTCTTCCAAAATACATTACCGTTAACTCGATTTACAATTTACAAAGTGAAAATGCCAAACACGGAAAGCGATAAGAAAAAGAAACTCGCATTCCTGAAAATTATTTAATAACCAAAAATTTGACAGTCGGAAACAACGAAAAACCTCGGCCTTCTCGACGGCACCGTGTTCTTCGACGATTTTCTGGAGCTCATCGTTCTTGACAGTTCTGGGGATGTTTCCGACGTACAATCTTCTGGCCGCCACAGATGAGGGGTCCGCCGTGGCGACAGAAGTGTCCTCCGCCACTGCATTGAGTCTTCTGTGAGTAAATTTTAGAGGGAGAGACTGTGGCTTGTGCGGCTGGAAATTGAGCTTTAAGAGATTAGTTTTGAAGGGTTTAGTGGATTCTTGAAGGAAATTTGGAGAAATTACAAAGGAAGATGAAGAAACAGTGGCCATCTCTTCTTCAAGAGATTTGTTGAATATGGATGGAGGTTTAAGGGTTGGGAGAGAAATGTATAGATAAGAGCAGTTTCGCGGATTTATCCCACACTTTTATCCGTTTTCCAAATACCAAGCACCAACTGCATTTTCACTTATAGTCTTCTTTTGATTTTTAATTTTATTTCCTACGAATTCATCTTAGTTTTACTATTTTTCATTTGCTATATTTAAACACTATAACTATATTCCTTTTTCCAAATAACATGAATTTGACATTATAAATTACACATTCCTACTAGTGAATAGTGAGTCATATTCTCTCATTTTAATTGAACTAGTATACGCTCATTCGTGCGATACACGACATACATTGAAGTTAAACAATAAATTTAAATAAAAAATATTAAAACATAAACAAATACAAAATATATTTTAAAATAAAATATAATCATTCACATCAATTACTCAATAAAATCTTGAATTTAAAAATGTAAATTTTCAATTTATACCAAGAGTAATGATATGTAAATTTAAAATTTTTCAATTTACTTTGATAACTTTTTCATCTTAAATCTATTTTTATACTATGATATATCAAATTAAAGCTTTTGTCACGATCTTTAATTTGATATATACATATATATATATATATATATATATATATATATATATATAAATATTGTATATTTTATTATTAGCCAAATTATAAGATGTTTGAAAAAAACTATATATATAGAAAGAAAGAGAAAAAAATGAAGAAAATAAATTAGAAAACTGCAAATGAACGTAAATATCTAAAATCTCTCTTTAATAACTAATCTCCTAAATTATAGCTGAAATCTCTCTTTAATAACTAAACTTTAAATTGTGGCGGTAAATTATTACCGTTGAACTCCCTTTTTATATATAATATAGATGTTACCATTTTGCTTAATAAAAAATTAATAATAATCATGTAAATAAAAATAGGCTTAATTGCTCATAAAATACTGAACTTTCATCCAATTCTAGTTTTGCACACAAACTTTGAACTGTGGCGTGAAAATTACTAAACTTTTAATTTTATCTGATTTTGCTACTAATCCAGATTCCGGCCAAATACTAGGCTAATACTCCCTCCGTCCACGAAATGAGTACCCATTTGTGGACGGCACGGGTTTTAAGAAATGTATGGGGTGTAGTGTAAATAGTTTAAGGGTCCCACTTTTTTAGTGTATTAATTAAAGAGATGTGTGGGGTACACTTGCCAAAAAGGGAAATGGGTACTCATTTCGTGGACGGACGAAAAAGGAAATATGGGTACTCATTTCGTGGACGGAGGGAGTATATAATATGACATGCCAAATTTGACGTGGCGTATTTATTCTTGCGTGACAATTAGTTGGCAAAATAATATTTTTATTAATTTCTTATCAGTAAAAAAAGAACACAAAACAAATAACTCAAATTGTCAATAATTTAATATATAAAAACAAATAATAGTACTTTTTAGTTGAATTAATTAAATGAATAAATTCAATAACTTAATATATATAAAAAATTATTTAGCTAAGTAATAAAGTTTATTAAATTTTCAGTATCTAAAGATTAAATTTTTAAAAAAACTATGCATATGTATATTATTTGAATGACTTCTATTTTATATATTGGAGGAATCAATTGTGTAATAGTGAACTAGAAAAAAAATGATTTAAACTTGAGAATTTAAAAAAATACTATTATTTGATTTGATATATTAAGTTATTGATAATTTGGGTTATTTGTTTTGTGTTCTTTTTTTATTATTAATAAAAAATTAATTTTTTATTATTAATAAAAAATTAACAATAGATACGTTATGTCAAATATTGGCACGTCATATTAGCCTGATATTTGACCGAAATTTGGATAAGTAGCAAAATCAGATAAAATCTAAAGTTTAGTAATTATCACGCTACAGTTCAAATTTTATTTGCAAAATCAGAATTGAACGAAAGTTCAGTATTTTATGGGCAATTAACCCATAAAAAATGTTAATTCTAGCAATTTTTTGTATCAATAATTTTTTTTCAAAGTGGTTATTCTAATTTGGGTTAATTGCCTGTAAATCCATAACGTTTCCACAGAATTGGTTTTTGCTCCTAATTTGAAAAATCTGCTTTTGAATACATAACCTTTTCGTTTTTGTCTCGTTTTTGTCCGATGATCGGTTTTTTCTTATCCCGGCGCCGGAAACGACACGGTGGCAGCCGGAATTGATGTCGTGGCAGCCGAAAATTGACACCTAAGCATATTATGACATGTGGAATAAAATAAAATTTAAAATAAAAAAGAAAAAAAATCTGACATGGAATAACCCCTCCCAAATCCCACCCATGTCTTCTTCCCCCTCCCCCCATTTCCCCAACCCGGCGCTGCCCCTTGCCACCATCATACGCCGGCGCCCGCCGTTCCCTCTCCTTCCCCCACCATCCGCCCTCTGCCGCCGCCGCCACCGATTGCGCACGCGGCACCCCTCCACTTCACCCCACCCCCTTGCCAATCCCTACCTCCACCGGCCTCTCCATTACCCACCTTCACCGGATCCTTCCATTTTTCCCCACCGGCCCCGAGCCCATCGGGCAATACAGAGGCCGTGGTCCTTAGAAACGCGAAATTGCAGAGGCCCACCCAACAACGGAGGAGGGTATGGATTTGAGTTTTGGATTTGAAGAAAAATCAAGCCCTAATCCATAGTCGATTTTTGAGGACTGAATCAGAGAATGGTGCACCTCCTCGTCCTCGCCGTGTATCGCCTCCCCGCTGGCATCTGGAGGAAGAAATGAGAAATGAGAAAAAACCGCTGCCAAAATCATCGGCAAACTCGAATCTGTAAGACCTGGTTCCCTCTGCTATGTTTTGATTTGATTCGATTTGTCGTCGAATTTCAATCGTGAATTTCTGGAAACTTAATTTTGTTAGTTTAGGAATTTCAATCGTGGTTGTTGCAGTACGTGATGGTGGTGGTGAATGGAGGTGTGCCGATTTCATTTGGTGGGACGAAGGAGTCGGATGGCGAATTGAGGCGGCGGGTTGGGAAGGGGGCAGGGGCAGCGGCGCTGCTCTTCCTGTTCTCTGCTGATGGGGAGGCGGCGGCGTGTTGGGGGAGGGGAGGTGGCGGCGGAAGGGCGGCGCCTGTGGTGGTGGCAGGGGGGAGGCGGCGGCGGGTTTGGGGAGGGAAATTAGGGTTTGAGATTGGGGGTTTGGAGAAGATGATAATGATGTGGATTTTTTTTCCACATGTCATAATATGCTTAGGTGTCAATTTCCGGCTGCCATCGTGTCGTTTCCGGCGCCGGGATAAGAAAAAAATCGTTCATCGGACAAAAACGAGACAAAAACAAAAGGTTATGTATTTAAAAGCAGATTTTCCAAATTAGGAGCAAAAACCAATTCCGTGGAAACGTTATGGATTTATAGGCAATTAACCCTTCTAATTTTAGCCTTTTTACTGTTTTCGAGATAAGATCTAATGTCTTACAATTTTTTGTGTTTCATCCTCTCCCATTATGAGCCTATTAACACTTATATCTATCACTTTAACAATATTTTTTATAAAAGTAAATTTATTATAATATTATGAATTATAAATTATACTTATCTATTATTCCAAAAATTGAAAATTTTGAAAAAATGATATACCATAACTTTGGATTTACTATCCTAATAATAAATTATACTCTCTCCGTCCGCCAAAATTATGTCACAATTACTATATCGGGCATCCGCCAAGATTATGTCACTTTCCTTTTATGGCAATGGCCCACCATCCTCTTTAATATTTTATCCTTACTAACACTATTTATTTACAAAAAAACCAATCAAAATTCAATCTCAACCACTCATCTCATAAAGTGGTGGGACCCTTTCTCCACTACATCAAAATCATCACCAATTTTATTAAATCTCGTGCCCAAGCAAATTGCCATAATCTTGGCGGACGGAGGGAGTAATTAATAAAAAAAATGATAAAAATAATTATACATGAACGTATACTTTGAGTGATATGGCAAATATATAAAAATAATTCATGAAAATTTATTATTTACTTTGTTGGATTGATTAATTTAAACTTGTTTGACCATCTTATACTTCAAATACTCAATTCTATGTTATATCAAGAGGCAAAATGATATATACCTATTCTAAATGACAAAACTTTAAAAATACTCACCTTTAAGAAAATACACTCCTTTTGTCCTGTAAGAGAGTATCACTCAGAGATGACACAATTTTAACAAATGTTTGGTAATTAATATGCAGAGTGGAGAAAAAAACTCACTACTTTTTACAAAAAGTGATAATATGTCCCAAAATGAAAGTGATATTTTCTTATGAGATGGACAAAAATGGAAAAAGTGACACTTATTGGGATGCAATTTTACTCATTTAGGATTTCTTTTTTACCCTTATGCCGAGTATTAGTGTATTTTGCATTGATGCTCGATCATTGATGCTCAATTAACTCATCGACTCGTAATGATCGAGTACGTCGAGCATTAGAGCATTTTCTAAAAATGCTTGACTCGCAAATACACTAATGCTGGACATACTCGATTCGCAATAGTCGAACATGTCGAGCACTAGTGCATGCTCGACTTACATTTATCGAGCATATGGAACAAAGTTTGCAATTTAAGTACAAACAATTTTGTCATTTCAAGCCCATCTTTTATAGTGGATATTTTCCATCTGTTATAGTGGATATTTTTTTTTTGTCTTTAGGAATGTGTAAAATCAGTCATTACTTTTATTATCAATCTATCTTATCACTTAAAGTAAATGCCCCTAAATAGATAAATAAATCTTAGTTAATAAAATTACTTAAATTAAAGTACGTAAATGATATTTAATTTAATTTTGTAATGATATTTTTGTCCATCACTCGTATATAAATTAGGTAACTAGAGTTAATTTATCATTGATTTGTCATAAATGGATAGTATTTTTAATCTTCTCAATTTGAAAATGGGTATTTTTTGAAACTTGAATCAGAATTGGTTTTTTCATCCACAGCTTTTAGATTTGATAAACACTTGAAGAGGAAACATGAAACATGCATGAACTTTTTGCCACCATTAATCCTTATTCATCAAAACAACAATGAACTAGCAAATAACAAGACACATTTCCCTTAATTTATTACAACGCCTATTTACACCATAACAGAAATCAACAAATTACACAAGCAAAAGAAAAGATAGGAGAAATTAAGTGGATGATCAGAGCATACTGTCCGTCCTGGCAGTCAATCTCCTGAAAAAGTTACTCGGAATGGAGGGCAGCTTGCTCCTAAACCTGGGGTGCCTCATGACATGCAGCCCCGCCGCCAGCAGCAGCAGGCGCAGCGGCGTGACGTAGAGCAGCACCGCCGCGCCGAGGCAGAACACCAGGAAGAGGCTGGTGGCCCTGGGATCCCTCCAGCTGAGCAGCGAGTGAAACCTCTCCCCCTGCGTCGCCACGTCCCCCACCACCGTCTGAATCCTCCCCGCCACGCTCCTCAGCCTGTCGTACCTCATCCGCACCACCTCCCCCTGCCTCGACGTCGGGAACGTGTCGAACTCCTCGTCCAGCTCGTCCGGCTGCACCGCCTCCGCCCACGACAGCCGCGCGTCCATGTGCGCCGGCTGCCTCGCCCGCACCCTGTAGTTCCACACCCCGATCACGAACGCGTAGAGGAACGCCGTCGGCAGGATCAGCTCCGGGTACCATATCAGTATCAGGAACAGCACGTGCACCAGCACCGACGTCACCGGATTCTTCCAGTTGCACACATCCTCGAACCACCGGTTCATCGACATCGCGCCGGAGAGGAGCGCCGTCATCCTAAAGAAGTTGGCCTTGCTCCGCCGCATGCTCCACATGTGCGAGTCCACATCCAGCATGTACTCCACCACCTCCTTCCTCAGCGGCGGCTCCGCTCGCCCCAGCCGCGCCGCCACGATGTTCATCGCCTGGTACCTCAAGTTTTCAACCTGGTTGACCGTGAAGGGGTGGAGGTAGTGCATCTTGGGGAGTAAGGGTTGAGCGTAGATGTAGATGGTGTGGGCGAGCGAGAGAGAGGTGAATCTCACCGCCAGTGAGATCTCCCCCATCTTCTTCACACCAGACGGATGCAGCAGCAGCAGCGGATACGAGTGCGTGTACACGCGGTGGGCTTCCAACGTCGACACCCGTATCCTCACCTTCCCTATCCTCGTGTCGCGAACTCCGCCGCCGCCGCCGCCCAAGTGGGAGTTGTCGAAGACGCCGAGCGTGATGACAGTGCAGGGATCGTAGACTTCCCAAGTGTACTGCTCGTTCCACTTGGGGCTAAAAGTGTCGAGTATGGTCCTCGTCCTCACCCATTTCTGGCCGTACTTGGCCACGCAATAAGCGTCTGTGCTTCCCCTGCCTTCCTTCATCTTCATGGGCAGCAGCCCCTGCGCGCTGACGATCCCCACCTCCAGCACGCCCACGGGGGGCTTCCACAGCTGCTTCGCGGTGGGGCGTTGGTCGCTTATGTACATGGTGGACTCGTCCAGCACGTGGTACCCTCCTTCCAAACACACTCGTAAATGTATTCTGCTTGAGAATTTGTGGACTCTCCTGCGATCAAGATTGAACCACCGTGAATGCACAGGCCGGTGATCCAGCCGCTTCTCCACCGAATCCAGAGGCAGGGTTATGCTTCCCAGAACATCATCCTTGGACTCATGAATCTGATCCTCAACAGTCAACACGAGATGCTCTTCAAACGGCTCCGCAGCCACGAACAGGAGATCCTCGTTCCAAATCGGATTGGCTGTCCTGTTGGGGCAAACCCCTGTTCTCAGCACCTGACTCCCCACTTGCACCTTCACCGCCACCTCCGGGAGGCGGCTCCGCTCGCCCGGGACCACGTCTTGAGCTTCGATGACGTTCACTCTCAGGTACCACATCTTAGGCGACACGTACACCTTGGACCTTATGTTATAGACGCCCTCTCCATGCACGGAGGCAGCATCCGCATGCCATGCCTCTGTGAATGCCTCATCTGCTTGACTTCCCATCCACACCGCCACCATCACTTCGCCTCTCGCCTTCCCCTCCATTCTGTACCACTGCGGCGCCAGAGGGCTGTCGGGCGGGACTCTCGTCGGGATCTCATTCAGATCAAACACTACTCTGCCCAGACACTCGTCCCTCCCCACCATCTCCTTGTCCTTCACCAACACCTCCAGAATGGACGACTGGATTCGCTCTTTCGAGAAGGCGAAAACCTGGTTCCATTCGGGGCTCGTCTTCCTCTCCACGTGCCGTGTTCTGCCTTTGTAGTTGCCGAGCTTCACCTCCACGTAAGGGTCGCAGCTAGCCGTGATGGCGCTGACCGCCAGATCCTTGGCCTTCACTACTCGGACGTAGAGGTAATACATCTGCTCCACGAGGTCTAACGTGGCCGCCATTCTCTCACCGCTCATCCACGCTCTCCCGCCGTTGTTAGGCCACTGCTCGCCCAGGTGGAGGCTCGCTTCCTTCACCTCAAAGTCGTCGTCTCCCTGAGATCGTACGTTGGGCTCGTGCTCTGCTCTCCTCCGCAACTTAGGTCCGGTTTGCTGTTGCTGCTGCATTGTGAGATGATGCACGCGGTCTGTTCTAGTCACCGATGAAGGGGTTGATTGCTGATGCTTGTGAATGTGGCGAGTGGTTTCTGATCTAACTCCACCACACTCTTCAATCACACTAGTATGAGCTTCTTGAATCGGAATTCTGGTAGCGGAGGCGGTTTCTGCTTGATTTGTATGAGTTTTAGTGTTGCCTTTGACTTGTATCAACGTGATAGAATCATCAACAATGGGGGCTTGAGTAGTAGTAGTAGTAGTAGGAAGGCTGCTGATTTTAGGAGTAGAATTATTAGGATGATGAGATTCTGATGACGAAGTATAGATTTTGAGGCCAATCTCACCTTTAACAAATGAAAGGAAAGACTTGCTCTCAAGCTGGAAAGACTGATAAACTTGGTCGCCTTTGGAGACAAGATTCGAGCAAGAGATCCTAACCCTCCCAAGAAAGCTCCTGCCGGGGACAGGCCGCCTCTCGTGGTACACGGAGACCTCAATGCTAGAATGGAGGTGGTGGCTGTCGAGATCAAACAAGAGCTTCTGGTTCCAAATGGGGTTGAGGTTTTTGGGGATGGTTTTGGTTCGACTCAGCTGGTTTTGGAAATCGACTTCGACGTATGGACTGGCTGATCCAAGGCCGTCTTTGGGCATGAGATCATGAGCATCTATAACTTCCACCACCAACTTCATGCTCCTTTTTCTGCTACCTTAGCTCCTCTCTCAAGTTACCAACAAGTTGGTGCTCTCAAGAAATCCCACTAATTTAATGCACAAGAAAACTATTAAGTTTATCATCATATATGATACTACACAAGCTACTGTTGCAGCTTCATCAGGGTTTCAAGGAAAGAATGATTTGATCAAGAAGCTGCACATTTAGTTGATGTAGCAAACAATTTTGGAGGTAAGGTATCAAGGCCCTTTGTGTTGGAGTTCTAAAAAGAGGGAAAGAAATATTTAGTGATAAAAGTGAATTAACTCTTATTTGTTTGTCTGTCACTTTTTTGAGAGACATTCCATTCTTCTGAATGCAGCAATGCCTAAGTAGGTAAAAGCAATAGGAGTGATAAGGTAATTTGAACTGGGAGATGTAAACTCGATTTTGAAATAAAAAGAGAACAAAGTGATTTTGAACTTTATAAGCTTATGAAGTTGCCCAAAGATGCCTTTGTTCTTTTCTTAATCTCTTTCTGTTTATCGAGATGAACGCACCCCTTTTACGAACTAATTTTTCTTTCTTAGACAGGTTGTAAGAAGGTACCTCTCGTTGGCTCCGAATTAAGAATTTGATGTCTGAAATTTTTGTCGTGACTGAGAGGGTGTTTGGCTAAATTAATTTTAAAGAGCTTATAATCTCTTGGAGCTTATAAGATATTTTAAGAGCTTATAAGTTGTCAAAGTGTTTGGATAATTGAGCTTATAAGCTTTTTTTTTTTTTTTTTTTTTTTTTTTTGATCGGGCAAAGTCATGTTAGATATTAGTAATTAGTTTCCCATCCACTCCAAGAACCACCTTATCTCTCCATTCACCAAGATCCACCTTATATCTCCCATCTCCAATTCGCTCCCAAGAGGGATCGAACCCGGGTCACTTCACTTAAGTGAGGACCCGGTGGCCAGTGGGCTAAGCCCTCTGGTTAATTGAGCTTATAAGCTAAACATAAGATTTTTAGTTAGTGAGAGAAAATCATTGTTAGAAAGTGAAAATCGGAGAAAAATGAAATTAAAATGATATATGATGAAAAAAAAAATAGTTTGAGTTATTTTTGTAAATGAAAGTTGCTTATAATATAATGAAAAAATAAACTGGGCTATATGAACTTATTTTTTGGAAGGTTATAAGCTCTTAGAGCTTATTTTTAGAGCTTATAAGCTCTTTAGAAATTTATTTTGCCAAACACTTTGAAGGAGTTTATAAGCTCTTAAACAGCTTATAAGCTGTTTTAAAAGACTTATAAGCTCTTAAACAACTTGAATGTTTGGAGTCTAATGGGCAATCTGAAGGTACCGTTGGAAAACTCTTAACGTTAACTTTCTAATGATAGAGTTTCATGACATCAACCTTTATGCCCTTTTTTGATCAATTTCGGTAATCAAATCTCAACAATAAAAGTATCATTAGAAAGATAACATCAAAAGCTTTCCAACAGTACTTTCAGATTTTCCATCGAACTCCAGGCAATCAAGTTACTACCTCCGTCCACTAATTCAAGGCCTACATGAAAAAACACGAGTTTTAAGAAAAAGTGTATTTTTATTAGTTGGGTGGAGAAAGGGATCCACAAAATGTATTGTTTATTGATTGAGTGGAGAAAGGGACCCACAAAGTATATTATTTATTAGTTGAGTGGATAAAAAGTGTATTGATTATTGAGACCCACCAATTAAAATATGAATAAAAACTTACTAAAAATAGATAGGCCTTAAGTTGGTGGACGGACCAAAAAGGAAAGTAGGCCTTGAATTAGTGGACGGAGGAAGTATTAGTCAAAGAACTTTGGGCTCGGGTCAAATTACAAAAAAATTAAATTTTTTTTTACCAAAAAAATATAATTGATTAAAAACTAAAATTTGGGTATAATTCGTGTATTTATAGACAATTAATCATATATTATATAGATTATGTTCAAGAGTATTTAATTTTTATTGTTATTTTTATTTAAGAATTGCCATTTTAAATATTTGACTCTAAATTCTATGATATTTTGCTTTCTGTTTTTTACATTCACAGATAGTGCTCCATTTGTCCCTAAAAATTATGGTTCAAAAGAGATGATACGAATTTTAAAAAAAAAGGTGTAATTGTATTTTAAGTGGAGATTGCGTCTCATATTTTTTTATAAATAGTGAATGAAAAAATTTGTAGAGTCATTTCCAAATAAAAAAATACCATAATTTTCGGAGATTCGAAGAGAGTACCTAATAATTTGATTCCATTTTCAAATATATACCGAACTCACTTTTCAGACATCAAATAATCACATTGGCAACAAAAATATTCATGAAGTTAAACGAAACGAAGTCGTTAGAAATTGACATAATTTTTTTAAAGAAATCACATCATTGCTTTAATTTGGAAACGAAGTCCACGTAGATCACCGGTAAGGTCATATATCTAAACTTGAAAATAAAATCAATTCATCAAAGTTTCGTGAGTGAACATATAAAGGGCGATAATTTTTTTTTTAATAAAAAGAGCAATTTTTCATCTAAAAATAATAATATCCCTTCTATCAAAGAAGCAATATTCCTATTTTCTCAAACAATTGATTAACTTTTTGAGAACGTTTACTTTTCAAAATTGATAAAATGTATAATTAAATATTTTGATCTTCAAGCGAAATGAATTAAGATAATAGGCATTATCAAATATACTAAAATATCCCAAAAATTCCAAGTCATTTTAATAAGCTAATGAATTAATACACAAAAACTAATCCTAAAAAATAAAGGCCTTTGCAATATAATAAGCATCTATTTATTATACTAGATCAACTGTACAATATAATAACATATCGTTGAGGGCGTAGCCACGGAGCAATTAGGGAATATGAGCTTCAATATCACACAAAACAATCACATATTATTCAAGTATTCAACCATAATATATTGACATATCCTGAAAGTCCAAAGTCATAATGTCATTTATCGAGACACTGGAAATTGACTGAATGGATTTTAGGAGGTTACATCAGCCTCTAAAGACTATAGTGAACAAGACTATACATACAAAATTCTCCCTGCAAAGTAATGAATATTGTAATGAATATTTACAAAATGGCTGAGTTAATCCAAACCAGAAAATACTGATATTGAAGAAAGATTGTTACCTTAGATATAATTAAGATTTTCAATTAAAAAAAATAATAAAAAATCACCTCCAGAACTGAAGAGGCTCTGTAGTTTCTTCTCTTTTTTGTTTGCTACAAATACAAGATAGAACTCAAGCACTTGCAACTGCTGCCTCTTCTTTATCATCTTCCATTTCTATAACATCTTTCCCTCGCTCTTCCTTAGCAAGCTCCTCCACCAATTCACGTTGCCTCTGGGTCAAGTTTCTGATGCAAGAATAAAAAGGCGTTGGTTGTAATGTCGAGAGCATAAGCTTTTGGGGACACTCAACATCAATGTTCTTGCATAATTCTCACACACTAGATGTTGTAGTTCTAGTATATATAGGGGTGAGCAAAAAATCCGAAACCGAATAACCGAATCGATCCAAACCGAAATTTTAAAATATGGTTCGGTTTTTTCGGATTTTTTAAACCGAACAAAACCGAAAAACCGAATTATATTTATATGTATATATATATATATATATGTATATATATAATATAATATTTTAATTATAATTTTATAATATCTAACTTCTAATATTTTTTTAATTTTAATAGTTTTTTTTCGAAATTTTCGGTTTTTTTTCGGATTAATTCGATTTTTCGGTTCGGTTCGGTTTTAATTATAAAAATTTCGGTTAATTTTTTTTTTTTCAAACCGAATAAAAATATGATTTGGTTTGGTTTTAGCAAAAACCAAACCATATAACCGAATGCACGCCCCTAAGTATAAAGTACCCACGAAACAATCCAATTGAGAAATTACGAGAAGAGGACAAGTAGTAGTATTGAACCTAGTCTAAGGTTAGGTACTTACGTTGGAATGCTAACTTTGAAGTGGACATATTCATCTCCAAGAGAAAACGAGTTTCTTACTTTGATCCCTGCACACAACATTTGAGACTTGTTATTGCATATTTAGGCGTTCAACAACGTAAACATTCTGCAAGTGGACAAAGGCGCGCAAGTACTAATAATTGGTATAGATCATAACAAAAATGCTGAAAACTTGTTATGTAAACCAAGAAACACTTTCAGATAAAATTTTACCTTTTTTCCTCAAAACAACCTTCTGTCCAGGTTGTGTGCCAGGGCGTACCTACAGATCATAACCAAACAAACAGAGAGTCAATTGTAGATGAATGACAATGCAGAAGATTATAGCAAAGCTTTCATATCAAAAGGCGTTTGGGACCAGAGTCACCAGAAACTACTGAACCCCACCAGACCATCCATCCAACCCAGATACATCAGGAGAAGACAGGCACACGAACAAATCAATGATGGAACCAAGTTGCTACCACTATGTTCCTTTTTCATACTTGTTTACTTAATAAAGAAGTCAATTTAAGCATACCTTAACAACAAGGTCTCCAGTTAGAGTTGGCACCCGAATTGTTCCTCCCAAAATTGCCTGAAAATAGGAGGAAACAGGATCAAGGAGACTCACTCATGAATAAAGAGACATTCAAACAACCAACTTTACTCGAATAGTATTTTCTATTACAGTCAATCATCTACCAACCCAGTTTAAACAATATTAATATGTGATTTTAAACAGTGGCCTATTTATCCGGTTAGGGCATGTGACCTTAAAGGAGTCAACATGCTCGTCAGATAGGAAGGGGAAACAAGCATGAAATGATTGCTGGAAGTAGTGATAAGAATAAGTAAGTTCTGTTTTTACTAGCTCCCTGACTTAGAATGAAATGATTGCAGCCCATTGCTTTGCTTAAAAATAAAAAATAGATCTTCTAGAAGTAATGATCACAAACCCTATATTTTTGTTTTAGCACCTACTTATGCTCCACCTCATGTCTCTCACACCAACAAACAAGAACTGTTCTTGTGTCCCCTCATTGGCCAATCTAAAATTCATTATCAGCTTGTTTATTAGGTGATGTCAGACTCTAATTCCATGAGTAATACCTGAGTGAAGCTCAATATTGCATCAACATGGATATCAGCCCCTTCTCTACGGAATACGGGGTCTTCTCTGACCTGTAAATACATCCAGCATGACAAGAGAGCGTAACTATCAGTCAAAATTTAAGCTACACTCGAAACAAAAACGCCCATTATAGAGATATATATGAATCTAATTACGCAACCTTTATCTTAACATAAAGATCACCAGGCTTATTTCCGTCGGGATCCACTCCCCCGCTTCTCGGTATCTTAATAGTCTCATCATGGTCCACCCCTGCATATGCAGATCAAGATACTTTACTCCATAGTAGATGTTACACAAAAATGATAAAGATTTCAAATATTCAGAACCATTAAATTCCGAAATCAATTTCATATCATTCCTTTAAACACTATTCCAGCATCCACCACCAGTTCCTCCTCAGGACCCCTGAGAGTTCAATTCATAATATACACACACGTACATATAGGCAATGGATAAAATAAACTCATTTTAAAATATAAACAAGGAACCAAATTCAGCCCTTAAATTGTGAAGATCTACAGTGGATTTATCACTTTGCTGAATGAATTTGTGGTCCTAGGATCGAATCCCATGGGGAGCAAAAATTTCATTGTTTTGAATTCATCACTTTTCACAGTGAATTCATCATGTGTTCACAATTTGTAATTTATACTATAATTGAAGTTTGTAGTCTAACCCTACCCTTTCACACACACACATATATATGTGTGTGTGTGTGCAAGGGTTCAAATAAGAACCATAAATTATTGTGAGAAGATAGAACTATTTTCAGCCCTTTAATCATTAAAATTCACGGTGGATGCACCATATTGATGGATTAATGCAATCTGGGTTCTAATCTCGGAGGGAGCGAAAATTTTATTATTTTCAAATACAATAAATTTCATTGCGAATGCAATAACTTTATAGGTCTATTGCAGTGTTCTCTCGGACTCATGATAAATGTAGTTCTTATAATAACATATATATATATATAGGAGGTTCAAATGAGGACGAGAACATTCTCGGCTCTTTGATCATGAAGATCTATGATAGATGCATCATCTTGATGGATGAATGCTTTGATCATGAAGATCTACGATGGTTGCATCATCTTGATGGATGAATGCAGCACCTGAATTCGAATCCTGGATGAAACGAAATTTTCATTTTTTTCAAGTGTAGTAAATTTTTCTGCGAATGCAGTAATTCTATACATCCCTTGCAATGTTCTCACGATAAATTCAATTCTTACAATAACCAACCCCTATATATATATATATATATATATATATATATATATATATAACCTCAAAGAAACAACGCATCCAAGTCTTGCTCGATTTCAAGGAAATGGTTTAGTTAAGGGATCCTCCAAGAGACCAAACATAGATTATTGATAAGGGCAGAGTAAGTGGATACAGTGAAATTAGTTACGAAGGTAACACATAACTTGCCTGCAGCTAAAGCGTATTTTCATTCTCTTAAAAAAATTCTTTCGACATTGAGGTCGTCAAATTAATGTCAATGTTTCCGGGAACTACTGAAATTGTTATAAGAAACCTTATGCAAACTATGTAATCGAACGAAGAGAACATGCAAAAAGAGAAAATGTTTTATCAACTGACCTGCCATGACATTGAACTTCACAGCTTTTGTGCCTCTGACTACCCGCCTACCCTTGCAAGACTTGCATAAGTTCTGTGCCAACAAGAAAAAGCACATTTTATAGTGCAACTACTATAGTTGCATATGCATATTTACAAGCCACAAACTAATGCAAGGACTTTCTTTAAGAAATTAATTTATTTTCAAGCATTTCCTCTTCTGAGCAAAGCTACCAGAACATGCTTGATGCTTCATCAACAATTAATGTAATGCATGAGTTTCCAATATCCAACCATCAGTTTCCAGAAATAAATGCATGTTCAAAACTTTCGCATGCTAAAAGATGCACATAATGTGGCTAATAAAGTTTGATTACGAGCCCAAAGTTTTTTTTTTTTACCCCAATATGCTTTGGTAACATAATAACCAGCTTTCTTCAACAAAGACGAGTCTGATTCCTAGGAGGAGGTTCCATGCTGAACAACCACTTACTCCCTATCACTCTAAACAGACACATTACCCATTCAATTAGCAATCAGATTGTGATAGCTAACTTGACAATCATCTACTGGTTTGTCTATTCACTGTCCACATAAAGATGTTCTAGCAAACAGTAGCATATATTGGAATGTATAAACTGCATACCGATACAATTTTTCCAGTTCCTCCACAGTTCGGACAAGTAGATTGTAGTGTCATATGAGCAGCTTGGGATACAACCTGTTAAGGAAAACCAATATATAGGTTTATTATATTAAAAGTATACTCTTCATCAAAAGTATTTATTATATCACGTTCCAATTCTATTTTAGCAATTCTCAACCCAGAGTCAATAAAAGAATAAGATAGGATATTTCGTTTTAAGTAATTATACCATAACATATAAAAATAATTGTATGTCTCTACAACCCATTTATCGGTCTTCCTAACGTATATCTCCGCTTCTGTTTTTATAATTTTTATGTCTTTTATAGAACCTATCATTTCTTCTATGCTCTCACCAGTTGGATGAGAATGAGAATACCTTCATGATATCCAAAAAGTCATAATGAGATTATTTTTCATTTTAGACTGGTTCTTTTGTAATTCTATTCGCGTTTTACCTCAGGTCTCAAATAGATAGCATATCTATGATGCTAATATATCTTTGTACCTTACTAATCATTGGCCGGACTTCAAAATGCTTATCAAGCTTTTCCAGCATGTACAGGTTTTTTTACTTTCGTTAGAGGCTTAAGAAAAGAGGACTTCTCTATAGTCTACGATGTTTAACATGCTTATGGGCTTGTCTTAGTGACTCTTCCTCTTTTCTAGGTTTTCTTGTGGGACTTTTTCCATCAATACAGCAAGGAATCATGCTATTTATCAGCCACACAAGGACCTCAAACAAAGTTGCACGCAACCTAGACAAGTGCAGAAGGTTAGGGAACGGGTCAGAAAACTCCTAGTGGTGATATAAAGCTACTCACCATGCCGGAACCTCTACAACGTTTACAAGTTTGAGGCCTGGTCCCTGGAGGAACACCAGTTCCACCTAAAAATGAACAACAATTAGAAAATACCAGAAGAAATATCAGAGTAAATTGCACATTCCATGAGTGTAAGATTAAACCAACCAACATATATAAAGTCCAAACAAGATACTCCCACTGTCCCGCTTCAAATGACCCCAAAAAATTGAGCAAGGAGATTAAGAAATGCGTGACAAGGGTGTAAAGTGGTGGTGGGACAACCCAAAAAATTGGGTCATTTAAAGTGGGACAGCCCAAAATAGAAATTGGGTCATTTGAAGTAGGAAGGAGGGAGCAATAAGTTAATGCGCACAGTAAGAATTTATTGATTTTGAATTTTGATTTGAGGAAACATGTATCACAATACCACAAGTATTGCAAGCCAAATCCATCACGATTGACATTGTTTTGGTGCAACCCTGGATGGCTTCCATAAAGGAAAGTTCAAGAGAAGCCTGTAGTCAATGTACAGAAATTGTGAGAACTAATTGAAATCCATTTAAAACGTAAGCAATCACTGCAACTCCTAACCTTCACATCCTCGCCACCCATGTCCCTATTGAAGATGTTGAAAATCTGATATCCAAACAGGGAATGCCACAATTAGTTAAACATGCAGTAAATTAGATATCTTGAAATATCCAGAAGGGATAAACAGTACTGAGCAGATGACAATAATACACAGCCCTAAGCCAACAATAATGTGTTAGTTCAGTGAGCCAACAGGCTAAGACAGCTACTTACCAGTTCGATATGTGCCCATAATTCTAAAACACATCTAGATATTACGCTTATATAGCCCAATGCCCACCATAGCTAGCCATCACCATACTACTAAATCCAAATTTGGTGTAAACTCGGGCATTGTTCAATATTATTCTCCAACCCCATTTTCAATTTGTTCTCCCAAAATCTAACCAAACGAACATAATGTTTCCACTATATTTTCCATATAATAATACAGACATTCTCAATTTTCTCATAACAATTCCTCTTAGAACACAGGCAGAAACACATGCAAAAAATAATTTGAAGTACATAACTGGGGTTGTTTATGAAGCTTGATGGGACAGGAATTGATATGTTTGCCTATAATGTCTTCTACCATCTTGGATAAGGTTTTAATATTAGGTTTGCTAAAAAAAACCCTTACCAATAGAGATACTTAATCCACGTTTTTTGGTTCAGCGCATTAGTACTCTTCATGAAATTCCTATTCTCTAAATTATTCTTTCAGTTTAAATTATTTATGCTAACCCACCATGTTAATTGAGGTGCATGCATGTAAATTGATGAAGAGTAATTTAGTCTAACAATAAGCTCATACCATTTGTATTTGTTTTTTGTTTTTTACAAATCACCTTGGAGGCATGACACGGAATCAAGCTTGAAATGGATGTCAAGCCCTTCCACTTTCATTGACTTTAATCTCTTAAGCAAATAAATACTACCCCCTCCGTCCACAAAAATTGTATTGTGGTTTGGAGGGCCCGGGTTTTAATAAATAGTTGGGAGATGTATATAAAGAGTAGAAGAGGTCCCATCAGACCCACCAAAATTGATGTATTAAATGATTGGATGTTTTGTAAATATTGAGTGTGAATGTGGTTTAAAATATAAGAGGTTATTTCCAAAAAAGGAAAGACTACAATTTCTGTGGACGGACAGAAGTAGTAATAAGACTACAATTTTTGTGGACGGAGGGAGTATGTTAGTAAGCATATCTAAAAATACAAACAAAATACTATGTAAGCATGCATATCCATCACTCTCCAATCAAATGTAGCAAACAAGCTCTTAACTTAATGATCAGACACTTCATGTAATAGCCAAACTAAATGATAAAGATAATGAAGAATAAATTGTATAGAGGCTCCACTGACAATACATCTCCAATTAGAAAGCCTCTTCCTTTCCCACCATAGCACCTTGGAATAGCTACTACCATTTCCAAACAAGCTACCTTAACATTTTTACATGACATCAACGGCAAAAACTGAGCCATTTCTTACAATTTCATTTCCTTAATTTTACTGGCAGCAATATATCAGATTTAACGCACACACCCCTTTTCATTAGTTATTAATTAGAAGGGTATTTACTGAACAACTTTTAAATATTCTGTTGTTGTATATAGCAGCACCTGCAGAGACTACAGATATAAGCTCAACAGACTTACATCAGCATTTTTAAATATGTCCTGGAAAGCATCTCCAAATGGATCAAACCCAGGACCTTCACCACTACCAGCGTGTTCAAAAGCTTCATGCCCAAGCTGTTGACAAGTTTCAACAGAATATTTAGATTGAGAAAATACTAACATCATAATGCTTCATGGAACCAAAAGAAAATAAAACAAGCAAAATCAACTTCCTTAAAATGTGCATAAGTAGTCAAAGCCTACACTATTCTTCTTCCAGGCTCCAACAATATCACTAGGCAGTAGGCACATTGAACTTCTTTCAGTTTATGCATTTCTCCACCAAGTTTAGAAAGCTATAGGAATATATTACCTACAGGTGAAGTAAAATGTTTTAAATGAAAAAAAAAAATGCAATTACTTATTTATGAGTACTTTGCTTGCCTTTTCAGAGATCATCGATAAGCATGAAGGATGAATCACTGGATGTTAAGATAATCTTGTGTATCTAAGTATCTTTTATAAGTGCGACACTGTCAAATTTCAACTGAAATTCCTTTTACACCATGGTATGGCATGCATATACATGATCTGAAAATACAAAATTCACACTCTTGGAACTATATTTCAATGTATAAGCAACTATATTCAGCAGAGATGTACACCTGGTCATATTGCTGCCGCTTCACTTCATCTTTCAAGACCTATGAAGAGTGGGATCGCATAACAGAATTAAAAACAGGCAAAAGTATATTATCAGGACATTTTATCGTGACAAACACTTGACTTAGTCACATACCTCATATGCTTTCTGAATTTCTTGAAATTTCTTTTCAGCTTCTGGATCATCCTTATTTGTATCTGGATGTAACTTCTTTGCGAGCTGCATGATCAAAGAAATCATATAGGTTGGGAACATTTTGACAGACGATTTTTTAGGATAAACGTGACAAAACCATCGCATACCCCATAATAAGCTTTCTTGATTTCTGGAGCAGTTGCACATTTACTAACACCGAGTAAATCGTAATAATCTCTAGATAATTGAGCTGGCCAGAAAAGTTCAATAGATCAAAAATAAGCGAAGGGAAAAAAGAATGTAACTCAGTATAAAGAATCGACAATGATAAGGAGAACGAGAAAAAACTAGACAAAACATATATCGCTTACCAGTGCTGTGAATTGACCTCGCTGCACCCAAGTTATTATTGGAAAATCGTAGCTTCAGCCAATAATTCTCGCTGCCCACTGTATTTCATAGAAACAAAGAGCATCTGATTTACTTAATTTAAGGAGGAGAAAAAACAAAAGAAGCATTTCCTCGCATAAAATTGAGGTACCATTTCCTAATTTGGCATTTGAAATAACCCGGGATTGACTGGACAGCGAGGTGCTGAAACTCCTGCATGCGTCATTCAATAGCGAATCACACAACTGCAACCATTTATAATAAAACAGATAAGAAGTCTCTATATCACTAAAGCAGCTATGTAAACATAAATGTACGTATATAGAGAGAGTACATATGAAGGCGAGTAGCGGAGAAGAATGCAGGAGAGGGAGCGGCGGGCGAGGCGGAGGCCTTGGAACCGCGCCATTGATTGATACTGCAAATGTAGAAACCGAAAAGAGAGGTCTTTGGTAAACTCACAAAAACCCTCGATAAACCCTAATCGTCACTAATCTTAGGGGAGAAGTAGGGCTGAGCAAAGTCGAATCGGAACCGCTAAATCAAATCAAATCGCCCGATTTGGTTCGATTTTATAGATAAAACGGTGTGATTCGGTTTGAAAAATTTCAAACTGCTAATTTTTGGTTTGGGTTCGATTTGAAAAAAACGGTTTGGTTTTTAAATCGAACCCACCCGAATTAATAATTATTATAATATATTATATATTTTAAAAATATTTAATTATTAAATTATTAAACATTAGAGTTTTATTTTAGATTCAAATTCAATATTTAGCATTTTAGAGCTGGGGTTTTTGTTTCTCCCTTTTTATTTAATATTATTGAAGTTAATCCCCCTTTTTATTTAGAGCAAAATTGTTCCATTTTGTGGAAAATAGCTTAGTTTAAAAAATAAAAAAGTGAAACGGTTTAAGCAAAACCGAACTGAATCGAACCAAAAATTTACTGTCGGTTTGATTCGGTTATGGCAAGTGAAACAGTTTGGTTTGGTTTGAATTTTTTAGGGCGGTTTAGGTTTTTGTTTTTTTAGTACGGTTTGGTTTCAACTCGAACCGCCCGAATGCTCACCCCTAGGAAAAAGGGAGGAGGGGTTTGGGAAGGCTCTAGTAATTTCAGACTTTTAAATTATATACTTACGTATATTATATTCTTTATAATATTTGAAATTCTATAATACTATCACGTTAAATCATGTATTGCAAAGTAAATTCCATAAAATAAATATTACTAGTATTCATGTTATGTGGAATAACTATGAAATATTTTGTTATAATGTTGGATGGGTTCTTATCATATAGTGTTGGTGCTTGGACTTACGATATAATGTTGTTGAAAACACTACGTAAAAGGTTGAATATAAAAGTAAAAGAGTTTTTTTTTAGGAAAAAAAGGTTATATAGTATTAATTTACGTCACATTCTATAATATCCCGAAGTTATGAAGGAAAATTGTACTCCCTCTGTCTCACGAATCTTGACATTGTTGGGTCCCGAAAGGTCTCGAATAGCTGTATGGAGGGGAATACACCTATAGGCTATTTTAATTTCAAAACACTTGAAAACAAACCAACACAACCTTTAACAGTTAAAAGAGTTTTAGAAAAACTTCGATTGCTGACTGATACTGAATATCTCTTCAGTAAGGAGTTATCAGTTAAGTCCGAGACTTTAACTGATATGCGTTAGGCTTCAGTCAGGTTTGTAAAACAGATGAGTGTTATGAATCTTACTGACTATCCGAAGATTTATCAGTTAGACTAATAACACTGGCAACGGAAAACTTTACTTTGAAATAGCCTTAGTGATTAATCACGTTGTCAAGATTTATGTTTCACTTTGCAGTTAATCAGTTTCACTTAACGAAAGGTTTGTGCACAGATAAGAAAATAAATACTGAAAGCGATAAACAACAAAGGGAGTTTTACGTGGTTCGGAATCCAATTCCTACATCCACGGTCAGTTGATCACACTGACAAACTTCACTGGGCTTGTGCTTACGGGTGCACAACAAACCTAAACAACCAAAATCCAATCTTCGGTACCAACACACGGATTTCTCACTCTTAGCTTCACTGAGACAAAACTATGTCTTTCCGCAAAGACTAAGATCTCACGGAGTCAGAGCACTGGTCTGAACTCCTATCGGCTCAAACACTCGTTTCGGTCAGTTGAAATGATGTTCGAAAACTTGCCAACTAGATTACAAAGAGCAGGCTCTCTGTAATCAGTTATACCTAGGCTTTGGATATACAATATTTTCATAAGTTCTAAGAGAATGTATATAATCAGTAGAGACTGATTTTTGGCTTTGAGATTCTCTTCTTCGATTCAAACTTTGGATGGCTTTGGATTGCTGAGTAACGAATTCGGCAGCATTTCAGCTTATGTATTTGAATCAGTGAAGATTGAAGTGATCCTCGAGCTCCATTTATAGGAGAGATCTTGAATAGATCCGTTGGGGGAGAAGGTCTTCAAGAATTCATCCATTGGAGATAGATTTGAACTTTGCTGAGGCTTCAATCTTCGAGGTTCCTTGTTTGGTGAGAACGACTACTTGGTACAGGGGATACGGCGTCTCTGAAAAAGGTAATCACCAAAAAGGAAGGCTCTGCAGAGAAATGCCGATCCTTGAAATCTCTACATTTAATTTGGCTGTACTCTGGGAGTGCGTGGCTTCCTTTAAGCTTTGGAGGTTCAGTCCGAGGAAGAATGTTAACTGATACTTGACTTTAGTATCAGTCCCCTGAATCCACGTGGCCTGCATTAAGTGATCAGTCATAACTGATTCTTGGACTGATCAGTCAAATATCAGTATTTGACTCTGCCTTAATTCGTTACATCAGTCGACATATTCAGTCCTCCGGTCTTCAGTCTTTCGAACAGTTCTAGTCTATTACAAAGGAAAACCTAAGGATTTTGGTATCATCAAAACTAGGATTATGATATTTCATTAAGTTCCCAACAGACATGTATTCCTTTTTGGGCCGTCCTACGAATCTTGACACATTTTCAAATAAGGTAGTAATAATTATTACATTCACTACCTTCTCTCTCCTACTTTATCACTTTTATACTTTATTAACTACACACTTAAAACACTAATCTATAACTCATTAATTCTCGTGCCAAAACCAAATGTGTCAAGATTCGTGGGACGGAAGGAGTATTTCTGAATAATCATATCATGAGAAGTAATAGCTAAACTAGCAAGCGCATGAGGTTAATATATTCTTTTCAAGTTAATAAAAGAAAGTAATTTGTGAAGATAAAAAATTGAAAATAATGGACTTTCTTCATGTACATAGATAGACCATTTATCCTTAATGGTTAAAACAAAAAATAAATATAAAAAAAAAGTTCTGAAAAAATCCTCCCAAACCAACGCCCCCCTCCCACCTGTACCCTAATTGCCAACATCCCCAAATCTCATTTATGCATCGTCATCGTCGTCGCATCCACGGCCACGTCTCTACGTCGTCGTCGCTTAAGATCCCTTTCTCTCTCTCGATTATTCCCCTCCACTTCCCTTTCCCCATTTCTGCGTCGTCACCACCCCCCTCATTTTGCGCCATTGTTGTCCTCCACCACAACCAACGCTGCTACGATCGCTTCCTCAATCTCCACTATCTTTCTCTCTCCTATTTGCTTCTACCGTTCTCATTTTTGCATCGATATTTTCCTTCACCATCGACACCATTACGCTGCCGCGTCTTCACCTTGATTTTCCAGCGCCAATGCCACCTTTGAACTATTATTACACACTTTTACGGAAAATGTGTAACAGTGTAAAAGTATGTAAAATACATCTATCTATACTGTTGTAGATGTAGGAGGAGCTGTTTCCACCGTCGCGTGGTTAGGCTGGAGCTCTGCTCGCCGGACTTGCCCTCTCTCAGCGACGCGTCGTCCTCGTCAGCGTCGTCTCTCCAGTAGCAGCTCTTGCCCAAAATGAGAGAGAGTTAGGGTTTCTCAAAAATGGGAAGATTTAATAAAACTAGCAGCGACACCTCTTACCCAAAATGAGAGAGTTAGATTTTCTTGAAAATGGGAAGATTTAAGTAAATTAGAATTAGCAGTTAATTAAGGAATTAAGTGGGTTATTGAGGAGGATGCATGAATGGCAAAATAAAATAAATATTGAAGTCCATGAAGGGTATAATTGTACAAAAAGTGAAATGAGACTCTTTTTGGTGGACAAAAAAAAGGGGGTAAGTAGGACTCTTTTTTGTGGACGAAGGGAGTAATATTAAAGCAAAGATTTGTGGGGGAATGTGTTTTCCGACAATTGCAGCTTCCTTTAGCCCAAAAGTTATTGCTTGATTATCCGCTGGGTTTAGAGAAAATCTGCAGTTTTGGCTTTTAATATTTTAATATTTTCCTTTTCTTTACACATCTAAAGAATATTAATGCACAGTTTGTGCATTTTCGCCAACAGCATCTTTCTATAAACCAGTGGATATCTTGAAAATTTTCTGTCTGCTGTGTAATATATATTTGTGCACAAGTTGGTTTCCCGCCAACAGCAGCATTTCTTTATCCAATGTGCATATCCATCTCACTATTATCCAATGTGCACACGTTTCTTTATCCAGTGTGCACATCCAACTTCTGAAGCCAATTAGTTGATATCTCATGCCTATAAATATCAGATTAGATCAGACAACATTTTTTTCACAATGAATAATTTTTCTCTCTCTTCTTAGTTCTGATAAGAGAGCGATGGAGATGGATGGAAGACGGCCTGCGGCGCCGGATCTAGAGAACAGAGACAGACGGCGAGGAAGGGTGGATTCCGACGAGGTGACGAGAGAGAGATGGTCAGAGAGGGAGAGAGGCGCCGATTCCAGCAACGGCGTCGGCGCAACGCGGCGCAAGAGTAGTCGAGATGGTGAGAGTATATGTGAGTGTGAGTGTGAGTGTGCTGTGTGTTTTGTGCGAGAGTGTGTGTTAGTGTTTGTGTGTATTTGACAGGTGTGTGTGCGTGAGTGTGTTGTGGTGTGGTGTGTGTGTGACGTGAATTAGGGTTGATGGAGGTATTAATGGAGAAATGAGACACAGAGAATGAAAACATTGAAAAGAAGTAGAGAGAAGATGAAGTGGCGCAGCTTTACAAGAGTGAGAATGAAGAAATTGAAAAAGAAATATAGAAAGAAGATGAGAAGCACCACTACTTTACAATTAAAATTAGGATTGTTTAAGTTGTACTCTATTTTGCCTTTCAAAAAAGTTGTACTGCATTTTGTATTCTTTTTTATCATCATTTTAATATTTTTTAATTAGTTTTGTATGTTGCCTAGATTGTTGAAACTAAGTGATATTTTTAAAACATGAGAGATTGATTTAATTAAATTTAGTTTGAGCTCATTATTTCTTTAACGTAATAACTTGGGCTTTATATTTCTTTTCTTTTTTCGAGGGAACTTGGGCTTTATATTTCAAATATTTTAATTCAATTAAGATTCCAAAATTATCATAGTATAGTCATATTGTTGATATATATATATATATATATATATATATATATATATATATATATATATATGGTTCAATTCAATAGAAAATAACCCCTTACCTTAAGAAGTAAGAACAAATCTACACCATTCAATAAATCTACACCATTCAAAGACAATGGATAATGGTGGAACATAGGTCTATATTACAATGTCATCGACGTTCAAATAATTGTAGCAAGTATATTGGGAACAACAGCCAAACAAAAATATTTATGCAACAATGTTATGAACTTCTTATATACTGTGTTGAACGTAAGTAAGTAATTTCATGAATGTAATAGTTACCTATTGATACCGTAAGTAGCATCAAATGAAACAGCCTCACCAAATAGCTTGTAGTTCTTTACTGCATGTTCATCTGTCCAGATCAGACGTTGTAACTTTTTTTCTTCGTCTAGATCTATGAAAAATTTGAATCCTCCTAACTCCTGTTTGTTGGAAAATGCCTCTAGCAACATGTGTGCATCCGAATCTTTCGAGTACACCTTCAAGTCTCTAACGTAGTTCTTGAAGTCATCACTAGTACATCCCAATTCATCGTAGTTACCGACAATTTCCCGATACATGCGAAATGTACGCATCGGTCCAATATTTGCCTTTATTCCAGATTCAATAAGCATTTGAGGAAATTCCCCAACATTCCTGTTGCTAGGCATCAAATGGCGAGATGGACCAGGAACCATTGAATGCGTATGGCCTTCAATAAATACACGAATATAGTAACGTCCACCCGTTGTAATTTGTAAAATCATTTTGGCATCGCAATCAGCTCGGCAAGAGGTAGTCTTTCTCTTTTTAGATTTTGCAGTTGCAGGATCATATAGTTGTTCATCTGCATATTCCCAGATGCCTTGTCTGTTGCATAGCACATAACGTATGCGGATAGTGCCATCCTTGGACTTCGAAGTAGTGCCCAATCGAACTTCAAACCCACACTCCTTAGCATAAAACTTGTTAAACTCGATACCATCTAATTCGGTATCAAAAGTTTTTCCAACATATGGTCGTGAGGTTGCGTTGCATGTAGGGAAGTGTAGACCAGGAGGAGGGTTCGTTGAAAAATCTGAAATGATAGATTCACAAAACGTGATATAATACATGTAATGGAGGTTCATTACAGAATTTGATATATTCAATAAAATAATAAAAAGGTTCAATGAAACGCAAAGAATATTTGTTTCCAAACAAACTGATATTGACATATGAAACTGTTATTTACTGTATCATTATCGACTCCCTAACAAAAAAGAGTAAATAACAACTACAAACATCAAACAAACAAAATCATGATACAATATAAAATAAGTACGAAACAATGAAAGAGGATGTTTTAATTATCTATACGCACCTTCGATAATCATCGACTCCTGCTCGTTACAATTTGATTGTGTCATGATAACTAGTTTTTTCTTGAGAAATGGGAAAACATAAACGGCAGACGTGAATAATGACGAATCCCTTAGGTCTGCATTGAATTGTATTCAAGATATAATCTTCAATAATATCTTTAAAATATAGAAAGATTACTACTGGACGAAATTAGTTATAATTAAATATGCAAAGACTAATCTAACCTTACTTCACAAAAAAAACGGCAGATGTGGAGATTGATTCTATCCGTTAGATCATAATAATTCAATGGATATATATGATTGATTCTCACTTCTCACCATATATGTCCTTCTCAATTGAACCATTGCCTATATATATATATATATATATATATATATATATATAGAGTGGGCTATATATATATATATATATATATATATATATATATATATATAGAGTGGGGCTATATATATATATATAGAGTGGGGCTATATATATATATATATATATATATATAGCCTATATATATATATATATATATATATATATATATATATATATATATATATAGAGTGGGGCTATAATAAAAACACATCTTTTTGTAAAAACTAAAAACGGCTGAATTCTATGTAGAACACGTATGAATTAGCTGTGTAACTGTATGAATTGCGAAAGGTCCTGAGTTCGACTGAATTCTATGTAGAACACGTATGAATTTCGCAATTCATACAGTTACACAGCTAATTCATACGTGTTCTACATAGAATTCATACATTTTAGCCGTTTTTAGTTTTTACAAAAAGATGTATTTTCACCCTAGCCCAACCCTATATATATATATATATATATATATATATATATAGGGGAGTGATCCATAAAGAATACCCCTAAATAAAGAATAGAGAATAATCATAATCCTTAAGATCTACCTAATCTAACGGTAGATAAAATTTCAAAAAAATATTTAAAAAAAACAAATAAACAAACAAAACGCGTCCAATAAAATGTTTGAACAACTAAGTAGGCGGAAGGTTTTTTTGGGGAATTTACACAAATAGTAAATTGGAAAGTTCCGATTTTCACTCTCCCATATTCTCGTTTTAATTATTAATTAATGTCATTGTTTACCCGACTAATTGACTAAATGTGGTGGACCAATTTTCCTAAAAAAAAAAAAAATTACCCTAATTTTTTATTTGTGCGCCGCCACTGCTACTGCCAGTTTCTGAGCCGCCGCTGCACTGCTTCTTCCTTGCTGTTGTTCTCCAGCCATTGATACTTCTACCTAGGGTTTGATTTTCACAACCTTTCTACCACATGTCTAACTCTAAATCTGCTGCCCTAGGAACCACCATTAAATTTGCTTTGGTCTCGTGCGTTTTTGCTGTTTCTCGGATCTCAGAAGAAAAAAACACATGTTTTGAATGATCCTGTTGCGTCTACGGATCCCAAGTATGATGCTTGGAGTGCATTGTGCTGTTATGACATGGTTGTTGAATAGTCTGGACGACTCCGTCAGTAAGAATATCATGTTCCTTGACACTGCTAAGGTCATGTAAGATACGTTAAAACAGATGTATTCCAATGAAAAGAATGTTTCTCGTGTGTTCGAGTTGTATGAGAAGCTTTTCTCTCATACTCAGTCCGGCTAATCTATTAATGAGTACTTTTCCACCCTCAAAGGACTCGCTGATGAAATTCTTGTTTATCACCCACTCTCTTGTAGTGCGACGCAGCGGGCGACTCAGTGGGAAGAATTCATGGTTGCCAAATTCCTATCTGGTTTGGAAGCTGATCTTCGACCCGTTCGTGACAGTTTGTTGTCTAGTGATAATGTTCCTACGTTATCTAATGCCTTATCTCGTGTGCTTCATGTTGCAACTGGTCGTGCTGATGATGGTTCTTCTCATACTTCTGCTATGGCTGCTCGCGGTCAAAATTTTCAGTTTGCTGGTTATTTTCCCCCATCTGCCACGGCTGCTCCTAGTCAAACTTTTAATGGTGGACGTGGCCGTGGACGTGGACGGGGTGGCAGTGGTCGTGGATGAGGTCGCAGGCCTAATGATCGCAGTTGTGAACATTGCCATCGTACGAACCATACTTTTGAGAACTAACCATACTTCTGAGAACTGCTGGAAAACTTTTGGCAAACCTGATTGGGCTAATACAGTCTTTTCTGAGCCAAATTATTCCTCCTATGATGACATGGTTTCGGTTCCACGCGCTCAATATGACAATCTGATCCAGTCCATCAATTCTTCATCTACTGCTACCTCTACTACTGTTGCACAATCTACTACTGTTGCCTCTCCTATGGTTGCTTCTACCATTGCAGGTGCGTTTGCATTGTCTCATGGTAAGTCTTGGTTGTTAGATTCTGGTGCCTCTGTCCATATTACCGGTACATAATCTCTTTTAACATCTTTTTCTACTTCTTCTTTACCTCATGTCCGTGTTGCCGATGGCACCTATTCTCCGGTAACGGGAACTGGTGCTGCTCGACCCACTCCTCAACTCACTCTTGAAAATGTCATGTTCGCCTCTAAATTTCCTGTTAGCTTATTATCTATTAGTCAGCTAACCAAATCTCACAATTGTTCTGCCACTTTTTATCCTACCTATTGTATCTTTCAGGACCTGCAGACGAAGAGGACGATTGGTGGAGGACATGAACATGATGATGTATACTACTTGGCTACTGTTACTCCAGCATCTTCGCGTGCTCTTTCAGCCACTGTGTCTCCATATCAGTGGCATTGTCGTCTTGGTCACCCGTCTTCTGCTAGTCTTCGGAGTTTAGTTTCTTTTGAGTCTGTTGATTTTCAATGTGAGTCTTGTGAGTTGGGCAAGCACCATCGCACATTCTTTCCTTCTCGAGTCAATAACCGTAGTTCTTTTGCTTGAACTCGTTCATTGTGATGTATGGGGTCCGAGTCGGGTTGAGTCTAGAGGGGGCTTCAGGTATTTCCTAGTCTTGGTTGACGATTATTCGCGCATGACATGGTTGTATTTGCTCAAACAGAGAACAGAGGTCCCTGCTGTACTAAACTCTTTTTATCATGAAGTAAAAACACAATATTCTATTGATTTGCGTGTTCTTCGCACTGATAATGCTCTTGAGTTTACACAAAAGTCTATTACATCTTTTTGTAATTCTCATAGCATAATTAATCAAACTTCATGCACTCATACTTCCCAACAAAATGGAGTTGCTGAACGCAAACACCGTCATATTTTAGATGTTGCTCGTACCCTAATGTCTCATATGCATGTTCCTAAATGGTTATGGGGTGATGCCGTTCTTACTGCATGTTTTCTTATTAATAGAATGTCGTCCACTGTGCTACATGGGAATATTCATTTTTTGTGTCTTCATCCTGATAAACCCCTTTACCCTATTTCTCCTCGCATATTTGGGTGTGTCTGTTTTGTTCATAATCTTACTCCTGGGTTGGATAAGTTGTCCCCACGGTCTATTAAGTGTGTTTTTCTAGGTTATTCTCGAACACAAAAGGGATACCGCTATCTTGACCCTCTTACCAAGCGTCATTATGTTTGTGCTGATGTTACTTTCTTTGAGTCTCAACCTTATTTCTCTCATCCTAGTGCTCAGTCTCCTAATATGTTACTCTCTACTCTTTTGCCTGTCCCGACGTCGGTGTCTTCCAGTCCTACCAAATCCAAACCCATACAGGTCTATACCCGTCGTCCCAGGCCTACAACCGTCCCAGAACCTGTCCTCGAACCAGCACCATGTCCACCACCGACGTCGTCTTCTCCTGTAGCTTCTGAAGATCCTCCACCTACCGACACTGATGCTTTACCTATCGCCCTACGCAAAGGTAAACGTACTTGCACCACTAAACACCCCATGTCTAATTTTATTTCTTTCGCTCGTTTGAGTCTTCCTTTTCGTGCCTTCGCTCTTTCCCTTTTGTCTACAGATATTCCCACTTCTTACTTAGAGGCACTTAAACATCCTCTTTGGCGGGCTGCTATGGATGAGGAGATGCGTGCCCTTTTATCTCGTGGCACTAGGGTTCTTATATTTGCCCCTTCTTTAGCGGTTATTGTCGCTTGTCGTTGAGTGTTCACTATCAAGTTTCTTGCTGATGGTACTATTGATCGGTACAAAGCACGTCTTGTCGCAAAAGGGTATACACAGACTTATGGTATTGACTACTTTTAGACGTTCACTCCAACTGCTCGTTTGAATTCTATTCGTATCTTGTTTTCCTTGGCTGTCAATCTTTCTTGGCCTATGTATCAGCTTGATGTGAAGAATGCCTTTCTCTATGGTGATTTATCTCCGACTGTTTATATGGAGCAACCTCCGGGGTATGTTGCTCAGGGGGGGACACTACTAAGGTTTGTTGTCTTAAGAAGGCCATTTATGGCCTTAAACAAAGTCCAAAGGCATGGTTTGACAAGTTCAGCAATGTTCTTGGCAATATTGGGTTTAAGCAATGCAAGTCTGACCACTCTGTCTTTGTCCGACATCAATCGTCTGGAATTGTTATTCTTGTTGTATATGTTGATGACATCCTCATATCTGGCAGTGACATACATAGGATCGATGACACAAAGAAATACTTGTAAGAACAATTTGTTATTAAGGATATGGGACGTCCTAAGTATTTATTAGGAATTGAAATTGCTCACAGTAAGTATGGGGTTTCTCTATCTCAGCAGAAGTATGCTACAGACCTACTTAAAGAAACTAGGTTACTTGGAACAAAGCCAATTGATACCCTTATGGATGTTGACCCGAATGTCTGGGATGAAAGTGAAAACTTTTTGGAGGACAAAGCTAGTACAGACGACTTGTGGGAAAACTTATATACTTGACAGTAACACGGCATGACATTTCCTTTGTTGTTGGTCTGGTTAGCCGTTTCTTGGACAACCCTAAACAAGTTCATTGGGATGCTGCTATCCGAATTCTTCGCTATATCAAAAAATTTCCGGGGAAAGGATTGTTTTTCAAGAAGAGTGGTCATTTGAAGATCGAAGGGTATTCTGATGCTGACTATGCTGGTTCTAAGACTGACCGAAAGTCTACTTCTGGATACTGCACTTATTTGGGTGGAAACTTGGTAACCTGGAGGAGTAATAAACAGCAAACTGTTGCTCGATCTTCAGTCGAGGCTGAGTACAGAGCTATGGCTCACACTGCTACTGAGATGATTGGAGTTAAGAATCTGCTTGGAGAATTGGGGTTCATTTTCAATGAACCTTTACCTATGCATTGTGATAACCAAGCAACTGTCTACATTGCAAACAATCCAGTGTTTCATGAACGACTAAACATATTGAAGTTGATTGTCATTTCATTCGTGAGTGTGTATTGAATAAGACTATTGCTACACCATTTACTTCTTCGTCCAACCAGGTGGCTGATATCTTCACTAAACCATTGGGCGAGAAGCGTTTCTCTGAGCTTTGCACCAAGTTGGATATGATTGATATATATGCTCTAGCTTGAGGGGGAGTGTTATAGAATGTTTGTGTAGATATATTTCATTTTTTAGTTTTGTAGCCCTAACCCTAGTTATCTCTCTATATATATGTAGGAGTTCTTATATTTTAAGATACACTAAATAATATGCTACTACATTTTCTCTCCAAACTATGTTCTATCATTCTTCTTTACAGTAATCACCAAAAGGAAGGGTCTCTGCAGAGAAATGACGATCCTGAGATCTCTGCATTTAATACAGTTGTACTTCTGGAGTGCGTGACTTCCTTTAAACTTTAGAGGTTCAGTCCGAGGAAGAATGTTTAACTGATACTTGACTTTAGTATCAGTCCGCTGAATCCACGTGGCGCGCATTAAGTAATTAGTCGAAACTGATTCTTCGACTGATAAGTCAAATATCAGTATTTGACTTTTCCAGCAGTCAATGTCTTCAGTCATCAGTCTTCAGTACTTCGTTCTTCAGTCTTCAGAACAACATCTACACTAGAGAAAGAACTCAAACAGACGAGTTCGAACAATTCTAGTCTATTACAAATAAGTCTATTGATTTTGGTATCATCAAAATAAGGATTATGATATTTCATTAAGTTCCAACAAGAGAAATTATATATCAATATTCACCATTTATTTGTACAGATAGCAAGGAGAACATATTTCATATCATGTTATACAATTTCTCAATCTCTATGCTTTGTATGATCAAAAGACACAACAATTGGAAATTTATGAATGAAATAAGAAGTTAAAATATATAATTGCTACTAATGATTCTTCTATTTGATGAAGGCAACATATAAGAGTATTGCGAAGATAAGATAGCAAAAGTTTGTACATTGTGAAGGCAACACATAAGAGTATTGTAAAGATAAGATAGCAAAAGTCTGTACATTGCAAACCATTCACTAGTGCCTTGCTTGGAACTTAAGAACATATAAACGCCACCCCAACCAACATAAATTATGGTTATTTAGTGTTAAGAATTTGAGGAATTCACAAATATTTAGTGCTAAGAATTTGAGGAATTCACAAATGTTCATTCATTGAAGTAAGGAGTTCAAAGTGTAGAAGCTTTTCGATTGGGTATGATATTGGGTCGTATTTAATTTTTTTTTTCATTTACACTATCACTATGGTTCCCACCATAAATTAAAATTCCAGTTAGTAAAGTAATTTGTATCTCACTTCTACCAACTTTGCGGTGAAGGAGCAGTTTTTTCTCCCAAATTAAACTTCTTTTTTTTTTCTTTTATTATCTTTTATTATTTTTCTTTCTTTCTTTTCGAAAATTGTATAATTTGAGTAATGATAAAATATTCAATATGCATATCAAATTAAAGATCATGAAATTAGCTTTAATTTTATATATAATAGGTAAAAAAATAGATTTAAGATAATACAGATATTTAAATTTAAAGTTTCAAACTAAATTATTTATTTCTCTCTCATCTCTATATTTTACTTATTTTTCTTAAATGATCTATTTTCATTTGATAATAATAATAATAATAATAATAATAATAATAATAATAATAATAATAATAATAATAATAATAATAATAATAATAATAATAATATGTAATGCTAAATTTATCAAATAATTTTTAATTATTTAATAATTATAATTATCATCACTTTATATAAAATTAAAAATTTATTTTTGAAGTGGTCTCCTGTACACTCGGGTTGTACCCGACCCGAACCCTGACCCAGTTGGACTATCCTAACCCATTTTTTCTTGAAATGACACTAAAACTAACACGAAATGACACTAACACTAACACGATCTTGGAATGACACTAACACTATTTTGTTTTACAAATGACACTATTTCGAAAATAACACTAACGCTATTTTTTTTACAAATGACACTGTTTCGAAAATAACACTAACACTATATTGAAATGACACTAACACTAGGTGTAAAATGACACTAACACTACATATAAATGACACTAACACTATATCGAAATAACACTAACACTTGACATTCGGGTAGGATAGTCCAGTTGGGTCGGATTCGGGTCCGGTACGACCCGGGTGTACGCAAGTTTTTGTGTTTATTTTTTCAAATTTGAGTTTGTATTGAGTAATTGATGTTGATTATTATATTTTATTTTTAAAATATATTTAGCATTTGCTTATTTTTTATTCTCTTTAATATTAATATTTATTTATTTATTTAAACATGTTGTTTCATTTCGATACTCGCCGTGCATCGCACGGACAAACATACTAGTATATTATAATATGAAAGATAGCACAAAAACATAATAATGGTAGCACAAAAACAGTTATCGTTCATATTTATATTTCATTCTAATATATTACTATAACATGAAAGGTAGCACAAAAACATAATAATGGTAGCACAGTTCATATTTATATTTCATTCTAATATTTTATAGTATGAAAGGTAGCATAAAAACATAATAATGGTAGCACAAGTTTATATCTATATTTCATTCTAATATATTATAATATGAAAGGTAGCACAAAAACATAAAAAGCATCCACAGCGTGTCTCCATAAGCACCGGATCGACGTATGATTTGGGGCGCACCGCGCGCTAGAGTGCCGCGGTGGTGCGCTCCTTGTTGTTAGCTACGTCTCGGGGCGATGGGGGGAAAGGCTTGGGCGTGCGCTACATGCGCGCCTTTTATAAGAAAAAAAAATTAAAAGTTGCAGAAATGGGAAGAGAAATGAGGGAAAAGGAAGGGGGGGGGGGGGGGGAGTGGAGAAAAAGGAGAGGGTTGGGCCAGGGGTTTGGGTAGTTTTTCTATTTGATTTTGATTTTTTTTTAAATTTTTTAATTCTATATTTTTTTTAATCTTTAGTTTTTTACCTAATTTTTAATTATTGTAATATTTTAAATTTTAAAATCTTATATCTATTTTAATTATTGTAATGTTGAATTTTATTTTTAATGAAAATTTAGAATTTTAAAATAGAAGTGTAGAATTGGGGATTTTGTGGAAATGAGAATTTAAGCACCTCCATAATGGTGCATTGGAAAGCGGAGGTGCTTAGGTGGGGATCACCATTAATAATCTATAGGTGTGTTTGCTTTTTATCCCTCTAAATGAAGAAATAATATAATAAGGTATAAACTTATCACTTAAAGTGGGGACCACATTTGTTACATCTTATTTGATTTGAAAGATGATATATTTATCCACTTATTATAAGGTGGTATAAAATTATATCACCCTCTCTTAGGTATAAAATTATCCATTTCCGAAAAGTTAAGGGATTGTCCGAAAAATTATACAACCTGCCCGAATTTTTTTATACATCAAAGCAAACAAAGTATAAGACGGTATATGTAGCTTATCCCTCACTTATACCTCAAAGCAAACACACCATAACCTAAATATAATAAGAAAGGTAGCACAGAAACATAATAATGAGGGCTTCAAAATTATGAAGAATTTCATAAAATAACAATTGCAGAGAAATACTCTCTAAATGCAAAATTGTCATAGCACACTTATTAATAGAACTTTGGAAGAGTTTAGTGCATCTGTAAACTAATCATGCTTCAAAAGCAGAATGTATCCATAAACTAATTATGGATCAAAGCAGAATGTATAACTCAATTGCAGGTGTGAAACGTAATTCAGACTGACCAAAACTACACCTAACAAAAAGAATCAAAATGTAGTCAGGCTCAGGTAGAAGACTCGGCAGTTGTTGCTTTCGCTTTGGATTTTGGTTTCAGCTTCTTGGCATCCAAGGCAGCCAAGCCCGGGCCTAATCCAACCGGAGCCTGATCTTGCTGACCTGGCTTGGGTTCATGACCTTCTGAACCCAGCACTCCATTTGAGGTTTGGTTGTCGGATTCTTTCTTCCCTCCATCGGAGGCCTCATTTACAGCAACATCCGTTGGTAGTGGCTCCCCTGAGTTTATGATGTTAGAGGTCGGCGGTGAAGCCTGTGCAGGACCACCATGCCTGCGTACCAAAAGGGCCTTTGCTGCTGCTCTTTTCCTCGCTCTTTCATCCAAACCTCTTGCAGCACCAACCACAGCACCATTTAACGATTTCTTCCCCACATGACTAGTACTACTAGAACTCCCAGCTACTGCAGCTGCTTGAAATGCTTGTAGCAGGTCTGGGTGGGCCTGTCATTCATATAAAGTATCAACTGTGTTACTGAAAATTGACTATACACCAAAATAAGCACACTCGCTAAATTTTCTACAAAATGTTTATTTTGCACAACTCAACACATGTTTGTATTAGCAACGAAGGTCGCAGCAAATCATAAATATACCAAATGCAGAGTATTTACAGGATCACACTAGAAGTTCCATTTATGTGCGAGAATTGACTCTCTCCGACTTGAACTTGAAGAGAGCACTAGGTTTAATTGCAAGAAAAAATTGAAAGCAAGATCAGGCACCGGTTAGATTCACAATAAAGAATTTTTATATCACCCTGGGAGGTTGGAAGTAGGTTTTCTCTTGACAAAATGACAATGCACACTTGTTTCTTAACCCTTGTGGAAAGTAAAGCAAATGAATACTGAGATATACAAAAGGCATTAAAAAACAGGAGAATGGATTTAGTGAATACCTTAATTATATCAATAGCCTTCTGAGCAGAAGATGGATTCAAAGCCTGTCCTTTTTGCTTTTGTGCATTCAACTGTAATACAAACGATATTTTATGCTCTCTTGGAAGGTAAGAATATCCATTTGACTAATAAATAAAAACAAGTAAAAGCAAACAACTTCCTGAATAAACTTGAATAGAGCATTACTTGCAGTTCACGCATCTTGAAAGTTTTCATCCAGTTCTGAGAATCCTTTGTCCTAGAGTCGTCCTCACCAAGTTGTTTGAGAAGAATATCATATGTTTTTGTTTCGTGCTGCCAAATCAAAGATCAAATAACATTAAGGGATGTTACACTTCCACACACCATAAGTTCACATAGATATCAATATTCAGCAATCGGCATATACCTGGTGAGATAGCTTAAAGGCTCCCATACAGTTGAAAGCAATTGCCAAAGCATGGTAACACACTGCAGTCTGAATATGTTCCTCTCCTAACAGTCTCTCATTCTTTTTCAATGCTTCTTGCAAGTATCTAAGGGCCGTATCCATCTTCCCAATATCTTGGTACATCATCGCGACATTTATGAAAGTGGCAGCGACATCAGGGTGATCTGGACCAGATGACAAACTTAAAAGAAGCAATGCCCGTGACATATGACGCAATGCAAGCTCTGTTTGGTTAAGACCATGGTAGAAGAGAGCCATGTTTCCGTAACTGCAGTAAACACTTATGCTTTAGCATAAGATCACCCCAATACTAAAGAAACTTCCAGAGATGCAATTACAGCAATATAGTCAAAAGAAACGCATGAAGTGTGGAACAATTTTTCTTCTGTCACTCTTCATCATAGTGTAAATTAATATACGACATTATTATGAATGAAATCGAGACTAGATATTAGTTACCAACAATAGAATTAGAGCACAAAAAAATATGAAAGAAACAGGGGAATGATATGTGCCTGTGAGCAGTATCAGGGTGGTCCAATCCAAGGCAGCGTTCATTTATTATAAGTTCCTTGTGCTGTTGCATTATTGCTCCAGCCATGTCTCCAGCGTGATACAAGACCATGGCCAAGTACCTAAAAACAAAGGTGTGCAGTAGATTAATTAACTTATAAAGTGAAAAATCTGATGCCTTGAAGTCAGTTAACATATACTCTCTCCCCCAGTACCATGTTGAACACTCAGGACAGGTAAAGCATTCTCAGGACAGGTAAAGCATTAATCATGAAATCAACATAAGCAAAGTTTTAAGGTAAGTACCTGCAACAATTTGCAACCTCTCGATGCATAGGACCAGTAACCTGCAATTTTTTATCTGAAATTGGTCATCCATTCTAAGGAAAAACACGGAGAGATCATAGAAAGACTATGATAATATATATCACACCTGCTGAAGAATTGTGAAAGCTTCGGAAAATAGCACATATGCCTCGCTAAGCATTCCCTGAGAAAGCAATGAGATATCATTATATTCTATTATCAAAATATAGTGAACAATAGTTCCTAATCAAAACTTGGATAACAAAATTTACAATATTCAGAGACTAAGTTGCATGTAATATTTTGCTGGTCCTCACAGATAAACATCCTTAATAGTATTTCAAGCAGTTACACCAAATGAAAACATTGTACTAGCATACTTCCCAATCTATAATAAGCCAATCAATTTGAATTTGAGATTACTATTTCAAAAGGATTACTATCCCGAGCAGCAAAGATGAAAGCATCTATGATCGCAGATGCATAAAATTCAATTGTCTTTAAAAGAAATCTTAGTAGCATACCTCCGCTAGTTGAAGTTTGCCAGTTTCAACTAGATCTTTGGCTTCTGAACAGATTGGAATAGAATGTTTTACCACCGGTTGCACATTCAGTATATCTGAAACTTGGAAAGGTGTGGCAGAACTGAAATCATACTTGCGAGCAGCAATGGTCATTCCAACCTGATCACAGAAATGACCTACTGTTAAAATGAACTTAATCACCAAAACACACAAGGAAACCAGCAAAAATTCTTTTACAAATTAAATCCTAAATTCTGGCATTAAGAGAGAACATGTAAATAGCAACTCAACAGAAAGGGATACAAAATGAGAAGATCAAATTCCACCCAACAAATACAGTAGCCTGTTTATCCTGAGTGCTTCCTCATCTAAGACAGAATAGTAAGAAAAGGCAAAGAACCCTCTAAATAGTCAATCATTTAGACACCCACAATAACTATAGTGATTTCTAAAAACCAACAAATTAGGGTGCCTACTCATTTGTGCAATCATATACTCGGGAAACTAAGTTATCTTTTACAAAGGATGTCCAAGTTAATAGGTTCCTGGGATTACTCAAACAAAATATTACCTTTTGGCAAAGATTTCGTATTACTGAAATCTTCTTCACCTGGTTCCTAGCATCTTCCGACAACTCAAACTGCAGAAGATAAAGTACAGCAAAATAAAGACATATACTTACCAATTAAGAATATAAATGAAATCAAGTCAAATCACAAGAAACCTGGTACTTGAGTTTTGCAAATTCCTCAATGTCAGCCCACAAACTTTCCGAGGTAAAGCTCAAAAACAAGGACTGCTTCTTTTTCATATAGCCTCCACTTCTCGGCTTAGCTTGTACTTTGGAAGACTTTCCTGAAGCATGATGACCTGATTGACCCTGAAAAATATATACAGTATAAATGTCAACAGAATGAAATTTCAACACAATGAGAACGACATCCTCCTGCCTCAGTTCATCTGTTTACAAAGAACTTCCTCAATCCAATGCAAGGATGTTTTTTGTGTCTGTCACTTAAAACTAACAGGAAACTGTAAAATTGTACAAAACCAAAGCAAAAGGCCAAAGATGAAGAAAATATAGAATTCTCAAATCTGAGCTTGTCAAATAGCACATCACCAATGTAGAATAAAAAACAAGTCTTCAGCAATATATACAATATAAATCAGTAAATCACACTTTATACCTTTTTGTGGTTTTTGGTGTGTGTACTATTTGCAACACCTTTGGCAGACACGCCCTGAACTTTTCCAGCAAAACAGTTGAAAAAATGTGAAATTGCATGGCCAATATCATGATCTTCTGTGTCTCTTAATGCATCCTGCACACCAAAGTGGCAGGCAACTTAGTGCAATGCCCGAAAAGTACACTAAAAAGAATGGCATACTGTCTTGTATTCAAGTAGAAACACAAAGGAAAATAGCAAAACTGTAAGTAGCAGCTTCTACTGCAAGTTCTTGGAGAGCAGGCAGGATCTCCCAGAAACACCAATAGAATAAACAGCTTAGACTAGCAAGTACTATTGCAGCTTTAGCTCATAAACACGTCTTTAATTAACTCATCTCTCAAGAAATCCAATATTACAGCATCAGAAGACATAAAGGCAAAAACCGACCAGTGTGTGTAGTTTTCATAGTATCGCCAACAATTCCACCAACACCTAGCAATCTAGCATTGAAATATTTTTTAAGTATTTATCCGAAACTGCTTATTATATTATCGCCAACAGTTCCCCCAACAGCTAGTGTTCAAATATTTTTAAGTTTATTTTAAGTGATTGGATAATCAAAGAGTAACAGCCAAAATTAATATGCCATGACTAAAAAAACATAAGTGTCTGACAAATTGTTAGTCACCTTGATAACGTGCTTAGCAGATCGGACAACGATCTCATTGGAACAAAGATCCCACAAATGAGGCATATGTCTGGTCCCTTCAGCTATCTGTAGCACCAATTAAAACATAGGCTCACTGAGTAGTTAAAGATAACAAAAGTTTAATTATAGATAGCCTTTTGAGTTGGTGCGCAAAAATATGAGCTCCAGCTTCAGCTACAAAAATCAAGGGGATACAATATGAAAAAGGTATTATAATTCATTATAAGTTTGGTCATACCTGTCCAATATACCGAACATTAATACCATGTGCATGAAGTGCTTCGATCAAAGTTTGTCCATCCATAGGTGAAACTTCAAGAGTGCAAAGATCATGAATGAATTTAGGCAAGGCAACATCTTTTAGATATGAACTTGCTTTCCGCACATTTTCCTCATCTGCAGCTATCTCCTGGAATGGCAAAAATTTTAACAAAGTTCCAAATGTGCAGAGAGGCAAGCTTGATGGATCAAATAAGCTACCTCTGGATTCCCAGCTAGCTTGAATTCAGTAAAAACATTAGGATTGAACAGTATCTCCTTTGTTGCATCTTTTCCATTGGAGTGACAACCACATTCTTGAATATTCTGCTTTTCACCATCTACGGTATTCTGTGATAAACACAAGGTATATGTTACCAAAATGGGGTCAATTAAGCATAAATAAGCATGTAAACCAAGGAGCTGAGCAAGCTGAAAGTAACTGGTACCAAAGCAGGTGTGAGCTATCTTTCATGTTATGCAAAAGATTCTAAAATGTGAGTAGCAACAAGTGGTAGGCTCCACTAGTCCATGAAGAATAGATCAAATTAGTTTCATATCATTCAACATATATAGAGTTATGAACGATCTAAATCTCAATAAATAATGTAGAGGCTGTCCCTACTCAGTTTGTTTGAAGTGGCAAATAGCGGGGGCACTAGTCAACACAGTCTTAAGAAAAAGTGATACTTAAGGAAAAGTCAAATTAGTCTTAATTAAGAAATAACAAGTAACCTCCAATATATAAATTTATTACATTACTCAAGAAATATTAGCAGCACCAACTCTCTCCTTCACAATTTTCGGGCCTGATGTAATAAGGGTTGCTATGAACAGATCCACCTATATAGAACTTTAACCCACTTTTTGGGTAGGTGTATCAATAATTTCATGAAATCACAATTTTGTAAAATTTCCTTTTATTACAGTTTAAATTAAATCTATGCATACATGTAGTACAGTGAATAAAGGGTACATTAGTCAACTAAGTCAAGTAATAAATTAATACTAGCATAAGTTCATAAGGAGTAACTGTATGGAGAGCCAACATGGGACTAAATAAATTTTCACAGTAGAATCCCATCTTGTAAAATCTATGTTTCAGTCAGAATCTAAACGATATGTTTCACACCTGTAACTGTGCATCAGTTGTTGCTGATACTGCATTTTCCTCAGATTTCACAGATTCCTCAGCATTATCGGCACCCAAAGAATCAGAAGCAACAGGATTCTCTTCTTGTGATTCACACCCAGAGCTTGACTTATCACCTGCCTCAGCCTTTTCATGCATAAAGGAATAAAGAATAGTATGAGAATACAATATTATTCAAAACCAGTTTCGCATGATACTAGAGTGGAAAGCGGTGTCTTACATGGCAAAAGGCAGTTATAAGTTCAGGCCTCAAAATACAAAATCTGGAACCAGGTCCATTGTAGTTTGCATCACGAGGAGTGACCCTCATCAAATCCAGAAGATAGTGCCTGGTATAGTACAACATAAACAGTATGAAAATACAGCATAAAGGTTTAAGGCAAAATAGCTCAAAAGTTACATATGTACAGTCATAACCACTCCGAGAAACAGCTAAAAACAAGAACTAAAACGCAAACAAAAGTTGTTTATCCAGTTCTATAGGGAAGTGACACTTAACAAGGATCATAAAATTGAAGACTGGCGGAGCATGTTTTTCCTCTAACCAACTTATCTACTAATTCAAACACGAAAGATGCAGGATGATGTATTTAAAGAATGTCTGCCTGAGGAAACATCCATTACTAGACAGGAAAGGGTTTCTAGCAACATGATAAGCCAATAAAAAGAAGAAGATAATTCAACAAGACTAATGAGGGAATTTACTAAACAATCTGAACTCAGTGTTACCTGTCATCACTACCAACAATGCCCTTACACTCGACTGGAGCAGCTAGCTTGACAGCATTACCAGATCCATCTAGCACAGTGTGCTCCTTCAGATGAAGACGCTTAGAAGCTTCCAGTACCTGAAAGATATTCTCAATTTTCGGATCAAGCAATACTTAATGAACTTGTGAATTTGCCCAACATCTGTTGGTAATATAGGAGAATTGAGACCCTTAACAATGAAAAGGCCCCTGATAACAAGATAAAGACATCAAACTATCAACTCAAAATATTGGCATAAGTAGAAGCCAGTTGAATTTCCTTGGCTACTGATACAGAATTTCTCGTCCCTGAATAAGAGGAAAACACAGGAAAGCTAGGCCACCTAAATATTAGAAGCAAGGTAATGCTTTGAACAAAAAGTTGAGGAAAATTACACATGCAAATAATAATGCGAATGGAATGTATATCAAAATTTAGAGGGTTGCGTATTTTTGGAGTATTCAGAAGCCATATATATAGAAGTTTCTGGAGAAGGAGATGAAATAAATTTTTGGCAATTTCTTGATAGACAATGTAAATAGTTTAGCTCATTTCTACCTTGGTATGAAAATCTTCACTCCAACAAATTTTCTTGCCATTGTCAACAGAACCATATAGAAGGGAGTCTGATTTATCACCTTGGAGGATTCCAGGCAAAACACTCTGGCAAGAAGAGCGAAATTGTATGCAATTAGTAAAAATCATAGTTAGCTGACATTACTGACACAGAAGAACGTAGCAGCTGATCCTTCCAAAGGGCCAGCTAATCTGTTTAACATATAAGATGTATACGGAAGAAACATGAAGACACTTGCTACAATAAATCTGCCAGTAGAAATCTTTAATACACTAAATAAATGAAGATCTAAATTTCAATCCATCATCTTAGCATAAACTTTACTCTGGTCAACTTCATCACATCCTAAATGAAAAGAATCCATGCATTTTTTGTAGGTCTTAGCGCCGCACCTGTGCTACCACCCTATGACCTCTGTAATCAATAATGGCCATAGCAAGATTGTATAATCCAGGAACATCAGCTTCCTGGAAGGCCTTTGTGCCTTTTAAGTCATTATTAGCACTTGCATATGTGGCTTGCTCACTTTCAGCCAACTGAGTCTCTGCAGGCACATCAGGAGACAGTGCCTCAGTGCCATTTATGGATCCTGCATGTGGAACAGAAGAACCACCCAAAGCTGATTGTGGCAGAACTTCCTCGTTTTTATCAGAAGAATTCTGAGATGGTGCTGTGCTTTCAACTTTACGGAGCTCTTCTGATGCCCGCCTTTGGGCCAACTGCTCAAGGTCCGCATCAATAGCAAAACTGAAGAATATGTTATTATGGACGTACCTGAAAACCAATAACAAACAAACATTAGATCAACACGAACTATACAAGAAGTTATTACATAAAAGCAGAGGTAGAGAGATCAGAAAATAGAGCATGCAAACACAAGAAGAACAATGCATACAGTTCAAGTGACCCAACAAAAAGATCCCCATAAATACTTAAACTTGAATGATTCATTTGGTCATATTATCAAACAAAACAGTAGCAAATGTCATGATTATCCACGAAGCCCAGGGAACAAGAATCACATAACCAAAATAAATCAAGAACAGGAAGCCTGAATTCAAAATAGATAAAACAACAATTGGAAGGGCAATGAAATTGAAACATTGAAGAATTCAATATTTTTTGGATTACTGACATATGAAAGCATTCTGGATCTGTCGGATTAATTGGTGGAATGCATCTGCTAATCACTCCAATAGCCCCGCTAGTTGCAGCATCAACAAAATCAGAAGTAACTTTGTAAAGAGCTCTATCTCTCAAGATCCTGCAATATAAGCATAACAAGTAAGAAACTATATATGATAAGTTTACACAGAGGACACTCCGGCTGGCAAATGATGCATAAAGATATCAAAAGATAGACCTTTCCTGATGGGTAGCATGTGAGAACTCCCGGCAAGCCTGCAACTCTTCATTCCAATCTCTCTGCATGCCAATCAATTCACTTCCAAAAGAAAGCGTTAGAGAGTTTTCCGCTCTAGCAGCATCACGTTTGTGGTCTGAAATCACAAGGATCCATGAGGCGGTTATTAAATATACAAGAGAAATTATAAGGATGAAAGAAAAATAAAAAGAAAGAAGAAAGGAAACCGATCGTTTGTCAAGACATACAATAAATTTGAAGACTGGCAAGTGACAAATGTTAATTTCTGGTGATGACAGCTGAGTTGGTTAGGGAGATATTAATTGATTAAAAAAATTGGGGTAAATGTAGCACCTCACAAACTCAAACATATGATGACAACTAAAGACAAATAAAGAACAATCTCTGGGAAGAATATGAGCATTAAGTCCCGGTAAAGAGGTACAATTACAACAAAAGACAGAAATGCACACTATCTATAAAAATCACACTTTTAAAAAATCATGATATCTCATCTTCTAGTTATGAGCTAGAAGTTCTAGATTGTGGTAAGGTATCATTTGCACTAACCCGGAATAGGATACAGGCCAAGCCATGTATTTGGTGGCAACAGAGATTGAACATTTTCAAAGGGATGTGCCGAGGCCTTCCTCTCCAAAATCTCACGGAAAGCTTCAAAACAGAAGACAGCATGAGTGATATATAACAATATAACAATTAAGACGACTATGACATTTGTGAGCAAAAAATAATAACTAGTTGGGATACACATTCACGTGTTACCTTTTTTGAACTTGGGACTAATCTTTTGTAGAAGACCAACAAGGGTTGTTGCTTCTGAAGTAGCTTTGTTTGGCTTTGGATCAAGAATATTCTCTGTGCTGGAGTTAACATAGAAAGATTTTGTTGTTCCTGTAACACAATATTTATTTCCTTCCAGTGTTACCATATCCAAATAAATCAAGTCTCCAGAAAGCCTGGCATAATCAGATATAGAAAGTTAGAAAAGAACTTCAACCAACATATAATGCAATACAATCAAGATACAGAAAGAGAAGCAAAAAGGCCCTGCATGATTAAGAAAACCAGAGTCATAAATATATGGAAATCGTTTGGAGTTAGTACAACCTTCTGTAGCTTGGAGGTGGATTAAACGAAGAGAAAACAATACTTTCAACACATTTGATCTCTTTGGAAGGAGATGACAACAAACTAGTAAGTGAACTGGTAACATTCTCCATAAAACCCAAATTATCAAGTTCTGGCACTTCAGCTTTCACAGCATCTATATGTAGAAATAGGTGAAAGAAGTTACAAGTTTGCTCCAAAGCGGAAATCACATTTATATAAAATAGTAATACATTAAACACTTAAAGATTTAAGTAAATAAAAGTAAAGAGGTCATGTAAGAACAAATATCTTGAAACTAATAACGAACCTGCTTTATTATTAGCTGCATTTCGACCTGTTTCATGCTGTAGCGCAAGTGTTGTCGATAACGAAGAATGCAAGGTCAAAAGAGAAAGTAGTTCTCTCGTTCGATGAACATGAGCTCTGATGGATCGATCATCATATAATGCTACAGAGGGAAAACACATGTATTTCAAGAGTTAGTCCCTGTGACGAAGAAGAGAATAATTTATGGACATGACTGCATAATTTACCACCAAACAAGCAAAATTATAATAGAGATAAGTCAATCTCACCGGCACCATGTTTCCAAAAACGTAATTAGTTTTACTATTAGTTTATCTCATTAATTGAGTATCAGCTTGCAACAACTCAGTAGAGAGTATTAAACATACCAGCAATCATTTCCAAGAAGCAGCTCCCAGAAGTAATATCCGCAACCTCAGAGATCTCATTGTAATCTTCTAGATGGTGAACAGAACCTTCCTTTGTGTGTAGTAACAAGTCGTAGCAAGTCATAAAACATGTCTCTGGGGCATCGAGAAGAAATTGCCTTACATCCATTACAGAATCTCCGGGGCTTAACTGTAAAAGCCAAGTGATAGAATCGATGAAACAGATATTCCAATAAAGAACAAAGTAGCAATAGAATTTTCAGATCAGATGATCGAAAAGTAGGAAACTACAGATGATAGAATATTCCAGTGGTGCTGCATAGAAGGAAAAGCACATTTAAACCATATTCATATATCTTTTAGTTAGCAATTAACTCAGCTTACTTGCAGTTCAAGCTTTTCTCCTCCTTGTGTTTTTACAGGAACGGGATATAGATGAACCTCAGCTGCCATGGAAGGAAAAATAGTCATTTTGCAATGCTGACATCACGTGTAGATGCATGAAATGTTAGTCTATGTATATTCTTCATGTTTGTACTTATGCAATCTGCAGAATCTGAATTAGAACTGCTCAGAAACATTATCTATCTACATAAGAAATAATCAGGGAACAATCAATTCAAACAGACAGTTCTACCAAGGCAATTGCAGGTGACAAAAAATATAAAGAAGCTTCTTGAAGATGTCATGTTCATCATGACAAAAACTGCTAGCTTTTCTTTAGCAAGGTTATACTTCTTCAGTTAGACATCAGATGCTTACACCTTTTAAATCTGGTATCACTTACAGGAATATTCTATCTATCTACTAAATCAAACTGAGACTTCCAGGCTATAAAATTTCACTAGCAGTCAGCAAAGACTAACAGAAAAGAAGAAAGTCATTTTGGGATTTTACCCATTGGAAAGTCATTCAGCATCTACATTATTAACATTACAGTAAAGGTTACGTTGGCAAGACAATAATAATTTAAAACTAGAACAGACTGCTCCACATAACAGCCACTAAAGGTGTAAAGCAGTGTATAGTTAAAGGTTACATTGCCAAGACAAGAATAATTTAAAACTTAAACAGACTGCTCCACATAACAGCCACTAAAGGCGTAAACGCAGTGTATAGTTAAATCTGAACATAGATCATAAGCAGAGCCATGCTGGGACTTCCAATACTCAATCTTGACAATGATTGCATTGTCAATTCATGTATTTGTGCAACTGACTGACTGACCATCAAGAAATGCTTGGGTTAAATTCAGTTTCCAACTACTGAAAAGTACTTAAAGAACTAAATTTTTAAATAGATCACGGGTAGAAAGATTTTTTCTAATGGCATTACTGTTGAAGGTCAGAGAAAGATTTCTCTAAGATTCTTTTTTATGACATTACTGTTGAAAAGAAGAAACCAAAACTAGATAATACAACTACCGACTTAATAACCAGAATTAAGGTCAAACCTTGCTTTGCTTGATGCTGCTCTGATGCATTATCCTGTTCCTTCACCTCTGGCTTTGGTTCAATTGATTCAGTCAAGCTTTTATCTCCATTAGCCTCTGAAGCAGTGGAACTATCATTTAAGGGAGCATCAGAAGAGACATGCAGTTCTGATGAATTCGTAGTACTTTGCTGCGACACTTTACGATTCTTTCCCTTACTCGACTTTCCCGCCATCTTTGACCCCTACATCAGGAAATAAACACAAGTAATTAAATAAAGTAAACGCTAAGCTCACAGGTAACATCAGCTTATGAGATTCCCAAAAGACACAAACAAACAAAAAGGGCTTTTCTTCTACAGCCCAATATCATTTATTCATGGCCTTTCTCATCCATGCATACAGCACTAGACAAAGTCGATGCATTCTCACTTTACACAAAAGGGGCAGATATCACAGTCGAAGCATGAAGAAAATGATTAAGACGTTCGCGGCAACAGCAAATATGATCCACGAATGATAAAAACAAACCATTTCCAGAAAATTACAGAATCGAACAGATGAAATCCAAATAATAATACGGACAAAAAAGCCATAAGCCTGTGTAGCTTCAAGCTTAAAAGATAGCAAACCACAGGGCACAAAACAAAAATTTAATATGAACGAATAACGCATTAATAATTGCCATACGCATATAAAAAGATTTGCAGTTAGAAATCAGAGATGTCAATATTACCAATAGAAGAAGTTTACAGTTAGAAATCAGAGATGTGAAAAATCTATAGTGTATTTAATATTACCAGGGTGAATTTCAGCCCTCGACGCCAAAGGCCACGAAATAGTGAATGAGGGGTTTTGGGGTTTGGTGGCTGAGGTTTTGTGCAATTAGGGAGAGAAATGTAGAGTGACTGTGTGAGGGACGCAGAGACGGCGGATTCTTCTTCTTGAAACCCAATATATAGTAGTTTTCCCTTCTTTTTTTATTTTTTATAGTAATTGGCTTCTGCACTTATTAATAGTGTTTTATTTTAATGTATATAAGCAAAATAAGCAACTATGCAAGACATGTTCCAAATCATTAATAACCGATTTTATGTGTTTAAATATCTTTGTCAATTTTTTTTATTTATCATATATCTAATTAGATTCATATCTTTCAAGTTTGTTATGATATGAATCTCTTTCTTCTTATCTTATTCTTTCCTTTCAGTATCTTCTTTATAATAATAAAAAAGTAATATCTAGAATTGCTTCATTTTAAAATCCCTCAAATCTCATGCATTTGTAATCATTTTCCATATATAATCTTCATTATTTATTAATTAATTTAACTATTACATTCCATATAAAAATTCATTAATCTTAATAAATACATATGAAGAAGCTTTTGCTCTCCAAACTAAAAATCTACATTTAATTGGTGGAGTGATTAAGATTAATACAATTGAACAATTGAATTGCTTTGACAATTCAATTTGACCAAATTTCTTTAATCAAATACATAATTTAATTAATTTAATTTTTAAAAAATAAATTGGTGTGATTACGTAAATTATTTCTTCGATTTAATTTGGTTATAAAATAGTAATATATTTTGTATACATTTTTAAAATTAAAATTTAGATCCAACATTGATTTTTTTTTATGAAAATTATCAATTAAAATTACTAAATAAATTAATACAATTTGAATCTCATATCAACTTTCTTAAGCTTCACACGAGATGATTTTCATAACTTAGTTACGGTATTTCAAACTTTAAATGAGATGATACTCACAAGTCAATTTTGTTCTTTCAAATTTCAAACCAGATGGTGCTCAAAACTCAATTATGATATTGCAAGCTCTACACGAAATAATGCACAAAAGTTTGTCCAAATTTTTCAAGGTGCATACAAGATGATGTTTACAAGTTAGTTGTGATCTTACAAGTTCCAGATGATAATGATCTTTAAAGCGCCACACGAGATAATTCTTAAAACTTAGTTATGATCATTCAAAATTCAAATGAGATGGCACTCACAAGTCAAATTTGTTCTTTCAAATTTCAAACAAGATGATGCTCATAACTCAATCATAATATTTGAAGCTCCAAATGGAATAATGCATAAAAGTTTCAAGAATTTTTAAGCTCTATACAAAATAAAGTTTAGGAGTTAGTTATGATCTTACAAGCTCCGAATAATATAATCTCACGAGTTAGCTTTGGTTTTTAAAGTTCCAGGTAGTGATGTTAAAAACATTGACGAAAAAAGTTCATTTATTGTATTTCAAGGTATAAATGAGATGATGCTAAAAAGTCTGGTGTTCAAACGTTAAATGTCATCTTCAGGCTTTATATGATGATATGGTTTTATAGGGTTTAGATACGATTATGCTTAGATGACAAATGAGGTATTGACTTAATTTTTATTTGTCAATTTAAACAATTTATACAAAATTAATAAAAATATTGTCTTTATACTATTGACAACAAATGTGACACATCAATCCCTCCATCAAATTTACATTAAAAAAAACATTCATCTTACATCGACCTCTTTTAAAACTCGTGTCCTCTCATCCACACCACACTTATCGTGGAAGGATGAAGTATTAAATGAAAAAATATATAAAAAGATATATCTATTATTATAACAAAAAGTTAATATTTAATTGAGGAATATGGTTGAGATTAGTATAATTTAATTTTTATCTCAAATTAAACAAATTCAAAAATAATTTTATATAAATAATTACTTATAAAAAATAATATATTATATAATTTAAATAATAATTTAAAATAATTCTCATCGAATTGCTTACATACTCGTATCAATATGAAATGAAACAATATTAGCAATAATGGCTCCAGAAATATTCCAAGTAATTTCAATAGAAAAAAAGTGACGCGCTTAAAATAAGATAAGAAGAAAAAGGTGACGCATTGTTTCATTGAATTATATTTTATGTGTTTACATATCTTTGTCAATTTTTCTATTTATGATATTTACAATATATCTAATTGAATTATTTGGTGAAATACGGTCGGATACTCATTTCTCTACATGAAAATGAAGGTTCGTATTTTATTATTTTATTAACTAAATTTTATTAACTATTAGTGTGATCTAACAAATAAACAGTTGTTAGTGTATCCGAATTGTGGTTGGGTGGTGAAAATTTACTTATTATATGAAAACACAGTGTGTGACAAAATTGTAATTAAAGAATCAATTAAAGAGTATTTATAAATTCAATAAATCTCATATCCCATATATTTTATCTCTCCTCTCTCCTCTCTTTCATCATACACATTCTTCAATTTTCTATTCTCTTTCTCTCATATTCTCTTTTTCATATTTTGATGATTTTTTTAAAAAATCAAATTTTATTTATAAAAAATAGTCTATATATATCTTAAATTAAAGATGAATGCAAGATCTTTGATTTGGTATCCAATAATTATTCAACTCTTTTATTAGTATTCTAATAAATTCTAATAATATAATTTATTTTCCTACTTATCAATTGAAGCTTTTCTAATAAGATGACATATGTAATGAGCTAACTTAGAAAAAAATAATTTTATGCATGATTAGCTTATGTTTTAAAACTATATATTGTGATGTGAAAACTATTTTTTGATTGTTTATTCGTTTCTTTTAATTTGAATGATGTGTTTATTCTATAATTTTAAGGAAGAAAATAAAGTTTTCCATCAAATAGATGGAAAATTAAAAATGATACTTTTCAAAATTATAAAATAAAATTAAGGATCTTTACTGAGTAATTGATGTAGATTATTTTATTTTTTAAGAAAAAATAATTTACATTTACTTATATTCTAACTATATTTAATATTTATTTTTTATTTATTTGATACATCATTTAATTTATTTATTTTTGATAAATTAACATGATTAAATAAAGAAATTTAAAGGCCGCGCCACAGGGACTAGAGCCCAAGACCTTCGGTTTTAGACATTAACCCCTAATCGCTTAGCCGATACACACGCTACATCGTTTAATTTTGATGCAAAACTATGTTCGCCGTGCATCGCACGGGCGAATGTACTAATTAGTGTTTGAAAATGGAGCACATAAAGAAAATATTAAAAACAGAATTAACCATGTTCCAAATCGTGCACAGTCGTAACTCAGTGCACATTTAATGTCTAATTAGTGTATAGGCCGTCAAAATTCGATGGAACTTTAAATTATAATTTAAATTGTTTTATATTATTTTGTACAATATAATTATTTTTTAATTAAATTAACTTTATGTAATAGAGTTTACATTATGTTAATCTCAACTATATTCGTTAAATGATACTCCCTTCGTCCCAATAGTAGTGTCCCATAACTTTTGGACACGAAGATTAAAAAATGTGTAAAAAGTAGATAAAGTGAATTGGTGAAAATTATTTAAATATTAGGTATAGAGAGATAATATATTGCCAAAAAAGAGAATTGGACATTTCTATTGGGAATTTGGGACGTCCCAGTAAGGAAAGTGAGACATTACTATTGGACGGAGGGAGTAACTTTTTGTTAGAATAATAAAAATACCCTTTATATAAATTTTGTACAATTTTTCTACATTGACATATAAGAATTAATTTAAAATCTCATTTGTCATCTAAGCATCATCTCATCTCAAGTCTGTAAGATAAGATGATCATCAAGAACTCGAAAGACGACATCTGACTTTTGAACGCCAAACTTTTGAGCATTATCTTGTCTGGACCCTAAAATATCATGGCTGACTTAATACGTCAATTGTTTGAACATCACTATCCGATGCTTAAAAATCAATCACTTCTAAACATCATTTTCATTAGGAGTTTGAAAGATTAGAGTTGACTTGTGAGATTATACAATCTGAACTTTGTGAGATCATAGCTAACTTCTAAACATCATTTTGTGTGGAGCTTGAAAAAACCATAACAAGTTTTTGTGCATCATCTCATTTAGAGCTTAAAATACCAAAATTGAGTTTCTAGCATCATTTCGTTTGGAGTTTGAAAGAATAAAATTGGCTCGTGAATATCATCTTATTTGAAGTTTGAAAGACCATAACTCCAAAAAAATCATCTTGCTTCAAATTATATTATATAAATTTATTTAGTATTTCAATTGGTAAATTTTCATAAAAAAAAATCAATGTGTAATTCAAAAAAAATTATGCAAAATATCTTATTTTATGACCAAAATGAAGAAATAATTTATTTAATTACAAGTATTTATTTTTAAAATAAAATTAAATAATTTTTTATTTAACTAAATAAACTTTTATTGACAAATCAATTCAAATTGTATTAATCTCAAGCACTCCACCAATTAAATGTGGGTTTTTTATTTGGAGAGTAAGAGCATCCTTTTAAATAGATCTTATTTTGGTGAAATCTCATAAAAAATCAATGTGGAATGAGAAGATTTAGATAAATAAGAATGAATAAATATGAAAATATTTCGAGAATTAGGATATATAAAAATGCAAAAATATGGTGATGCCACGTATGAGTATTCCATTTTCCTATTAGATATGTGATGATTTTAATACTTATTATCGTCCTAAACCCATGTAATACTAGCTACCAACTAATTTCTTGAATTTGTTTAAAATTATAAAATATGTATATAAACAAATAAAATATCTAACAATAATTGGTTAATAATCTCGATAAAATTTCAAACAAGAAGAACCTATTTATTTCAAATATATTTTTATAAATTTTTCAAAGTTAAGTATCTTTTTATTTAGATTTTTAGATGGTAAAGTTTAATAATTAGTTTATTTAAATTTTGAATTGTGAGATTTAATATAGATTCAATATATATGAGAATGTGTTAGATCAATTCGAGAATGATAATTTATTTGAAATTATTTTTCATGGTCAAATTAAATTGAAGAATCTATTTATTTTAAATGCATCTCAAAATTATCCTTTTATTTACGTTTTTTTCATGGTGAAGTTCAATAAAGATCAATGTAGAATGATAAAATTTCAATGTGGGAACGATGATAAGCTAATATATGAATGAAGATTAAGACTTTAATTTAGATATATCATTATGAGATTAATGTGGGAATGAAGATTTATTTCAAATTATTTTATATGAAAATTAAATTGATTTTTTTTTCATATATATCTTAGTATCATTTTCTTTATTTTATATTTATTTAAAATACATTGAAGTGTTATTTTATGTATTTTATATGACCAAATTCAATTGAAAAACCTATTTATTTCAAAATCATCTATACTTTTATTTAGGTTTGCAAATATTGAAATCTAATTACAATTTTTTATACTTTGAATTATGAAGTTTAATATAAACTTAATCTGAAAAACTATGGAAAACTATTTATTTGAAATACATATTATAAGTATTTCTTTATCTAGATTTTTCCATTATTAAATTTAATAGAAAACCAATGTGGGAAGCATAGATGAGCTAATGTATTCATGGGAGATTGAGCCTTTTATTTAGGTTATTCAATTTGTGATAGATGGAAACAAATGTAAAAATGTCATCTTCTTTATAATAGCAAAACCACTTATCCTATGTGGTATGAGAATTGCTTCATTTCAAAATTCTTCAATTCTCATGCATCTACAATAATTCACCATATATATATATATATATATATATATATAGCTAGGGTGGGGATCTACAAAGAATCCCCTTAGTATAAAGAATAAGGAATTAATCCTTACCATTAAAACCCTTAATCATACGGTTGAAATTAAATGATTTTAGAGATTTTAAATTCCTAAACCAAAATTCGGAATATTATTTTTAATTGAAAAAGGGCTTTAAAGTAACTATCCATTAGTTAAAAACAGAACAGACGAAAATTACTCCCCCATTTACTCTCACCTCTTTTCTTCGAATGAACCTACAATCTGTAGGGTTTTCAGATTGTTCGACGAGATTTACTTCCTTCCCATTTACAGATTTTCGAATATGAAATCTCCTTTATTTTCGATTGTTCAATGATTTTTTTTTTTTTTTTCGTAGTTTCTGTTCGGCGATTTGGAATAGAGGTTTTTTGCTTGAAGTCGCCGCGTTTGCTGAATCTGAACAGGTGAGGCGTTGTGTTTCTGAATTTTAATTGAAATTTTTTTGGGTTTTAGGAATTTTTAATCGAATAAGGTTTAGGATTTTCAAGATTCAATCATTGATTAGGGATTTTTGGGGTTTAGGGATTTTTAATCGAATTGGTTGATTTTTGTATGTTCCGTCGATTATGATTTATGAATGCTATATTGTTGTAGACAAATTGTAGCATATGGCTTCTGAAAACGGGAAAGAAAAGGATTTAGATGGTATGAGTGTATATTCGAAATGTTTCATGTTTTGTTCATAACTTTAAATGTTTATGTAGAATTTGATGGGTGAAGTGGCCATCAGAGGAGTCAGTGAGGCTTGAGCTAGATATCAACAGGGGTGATCCCACTTGATGCGTCATCAGGAACAAGAGTAAGAATATTCCACCCATTTTCTTAATTTTTATTGTTATTGCTTGTAAATTATAATTTTTATTGAGTTGTGATGCATCTGGGTTTTGCATTTTATTTTTTTAAAATTTGTTCATGTATCTTGGAGTGGCCTTCTCTTTACAGCTCTTGATTTACAATTTTTGTGTGCTAGCTGGAAAGGATATGAAGGAAGAAACAACAGCAAGCTTTGCTAGGAGGAACCGTCTATTGAAAATCGAACCACAGGTCCAGAAGTGGTGGTTAGAGGGTGATGTGTTTCGGGCTGATCCAAAGGACCCTCCACCCAAAGTTATTATATTCATGAATAATATTACTTTATTCAATAAAATATTGTCTTATTCACAATTTATGAGTATCATATAAATTATTCAGTAAACTATTTTTCTTATTCACATGAATATGATTTTTATTCGGTACGCATTGAACAATATTCGAATACGATATATTTATGAACAATCCTACTTTATTCAACAAAATATTTTTTTTATTCACAATTTATGAGTAGTTATTCAACAAATTAATATCCTTATTCGCAAAAATATAATTCTTATTTGGTGCGTTTTTACAATATTCAAGTACAACATAATTATTGTTTATCTTAAAGAGAAAGTTATTCAGCAAATTAATATCCTTATTCGTAAAAATATAATTTTTAATTAGGTATATTCATGAATAATATTACTTTATTCATGAATAACATTACTTTATTCAGTAAATTAATATCCTTATTCGTAAAAATATAATTTTTATTTAGGTATATTTTGGGTTCTATTCAAATACAATATAATTATTGTTTATCGCACAAAGAAAGTTATTCGGCAAATTAATATTCTTATTCGTAAAAATATAATTCTTATTTAGGTACATTGTGAACAGTATTCAAATACACTATAATAATTGTTTATCGCGCAAAGAAAGTTATTCAGCAAATTAATATCCTTATTCGCAAAAAATTAATTCTTATTTAGGTACATTGTGAACAATATTCAAATATAATATATGAAGTGCATGTATATTTTAAATTTTTCACAGTTCATTATTAATGACTAAAAGTAATAAATTTAAAAATATTTATATTTATTAATAAAATACTAAATTTTTAATGCATATAATATTCCCCGTGCATCGCAGGGGAGGAATACTAGTACTAATGAAAAAGTTAAAATGGTACAAACGTACTAATGAAAAAAATAAAATGCTACATGAATTACTAATTTTATTTAAGTGATTAAGACTTAAATTCTGCATAATTAATTATTAATAGATTAATAAAAATATAAATTAGGTGAAGATTCTATTATTTATTGAGATAATATTAATTTGTGATTACAGATTAAAATTATTTGAACAAATAAAAAAATTGGATGAATAAAAAATATTTATTTACATATTAAAACAAATCATTAATTGAAATATTAGTAACAAATTAATAAATCTATTATAGCTATTTATACACATATAAGATACACATTAATTGCTAATTTGCTATAAATAAAGATATTATCGGCAGAGTCCACAAGACATTGACTAAATTATAGAGATTCATCAAATCTTGCCATAAGTAATAAAGGTATTATCGGTTACAAGATAACCTGAGATTACAGTTATAACCTTTTTAAATATTGCAGGAAATTAAATTGTGATTTATCTCCACCGTTAGATTCAACAAAATTAACGCCTTTGATGTATTCTTTATTCTCTATACATATGTCATTCTTTATTGATCCATTCCCTATATATATATATTCTTCATTATATATTAATTAATTAATTATTACATTCCATATAAAGATTCATTAATTTCTCAAAAGCGTATATATTATATGTATATTTTGCAATATATTATATTGTATGAATTTATATATATATATATATATATAATATTTATCTTCTTAATTTTGAATAAATTAGATGATGAAACACAGTCTGTTGGTAAGACGGTTCTCCTCCAACCAATAGGTCGGGGGTCCGAAGATTTATCAGTTAGACTAATAACACTGGCAGCGAAAAACTTTTCTTTGAAATAGCTTTAGTGATTAATCACGTTGTCAAGATTTATGTTTCACTTTGCAGTTAATCAGTTTTAGTTAACGAAAGGCTTGTGCACAGATAAGAAAGTAAATATTGAAAGCGATAAACAACAAAGGGATTTTTACGTGGTTCGGAATCCAATTTCTGCATCCACAGTTAGTTGATCACACTGACAAACTTCACTAGGCTTGTGCTTACGGGTGCACAACAAACCTAGACAACCAAAGATCCAATCTTTGGTACCAACACACTAGGTTGGATTTCTCACTCTTAACTTCACTAAGACAAAACTAGGCCTTTCCGCAAAGACTAAGATCTCTCAGAGTCAGAACACTGGTCTGAACTCCTCTCGGCTCAAACTCTCGATTCGATCAGTTGAAAGGAGGTTCGAAAACTTGCCAACTAGATTACAAAGAGCAGGCTCTCTGTAATCAGTTATACCTAGGCTTTGGATATATAATATTTGCCTAAGTTCTAAGAGAATGTGTGTAATCAGTAAAGACTGATATTTTGGCTTTGTGATTCTCTTCTTCGATTTAAACTTTGGAATGGCTTTGATTTGTTGAGTGATGAATTCGGCAGCGTTTCAGCTTGTGTATTTGAATCAGTGAAGATTGAAGTGATCCTCGAGCTCTATTTATAGGAGAGGTCTTGAATAGATCCGTTGGCGGTGAAGGTCTTCAAGAATTCATCCGTTGGAGATAGATTTGAACTTTGCTGAGGCTTCAATCTTCGAGGTTCCTTATTTGGTGAGAACGGCTACTTGGTATAGGAGATACGACGTTTCTGAAAAAGGTAATCACCTAAAAGGAAGGCTCTGCAGAGAAATGAAGATCCTTGAAATCTCTGCATTTAATGCGGCTGTACTCTGGGAGTGCGTGGCTTCCTTTAAACTTTGGAGGTTCAGTCCGAGGAAGAATGTTAACTGATACTTGACTTTAGTATCAGTCCCCTGAATCCACGTAGCCTGCATTAAGTGATCAGTCATAACTGATTCTTGGACTGATCAGTCAAATATCAGTATTTGACTCTGCCTTAATTCACTACATCAGTCGGCATCTTCAGTCCTCCGGTCTTCAGTCTTCAGTCTTCAGAACATTATCTAAACTAGAAAAAGAACTCTAACACTTGAGTTCAAACAGTTCTAGTGTATTACAAGAAAAACCTAAGGATTTTGGTATCATCAAAACTAAGATTATGATATTTTTATTAAGTTCCAACATTTGGATGCAGAGCTTATTCTCACATCAAACAAGATAAGTTGGAAGCTAGAGCACTCAAGATATGGTGTACAGAACCTGGAATGAAGAAGCTCATCATATCAAGAGATGTTGTGTTTAAAGAGGAAGAAATGCCATTTATTTTGGCTAAGCAAAGCAAGGCTTCCACATATATTGGTGATCCAGAGACTACCTTGTTTGAGGTGCAGCCAGTGAGGAGCAATACATAAGAGGGTGGAGAGATAGCATCTGATGAAGATGATATACATCAGAATCAAGGGTCAGAGCTGGCAGACTACATGCTTGCAAGAGATAGATCATGGAGAACAATTCAACCTCCCACCAGATACAATGATGCTGATTTCCTTGCTTATGCTTTAAACATAGCAGAAGAAGTAGAGTATCAGGAGCCTAGTAGCTACTCAGAGGCAATAAATGGAAAGGAAATGGATCAATGGATAGCAGCTATGAAGTAAGAGATTGACTCACTTATGAAGAATGGAACTTGGATTCTAGTCAAAAGGCCTAAATCACGTAAGTTGGTCAATTGTAAATGGAATTTTTAAGAGAAAAATTGAAATATCTGACAAAGAGTATGTGAGATACAAGGCTAGACTAGTGGCTAGGGGTTTCACACAGCAAGAGGGTGTGGATTTTAATGAAGTTTTTAGCCCTGTAGTGAAGCATAACTCTATAAGGATTTTATTGGCATTGGTGAATCAATACAACCTTGAGCTGCATCAACTGGATGTCAAGACAGCTTTTCTTCATGGGGATTTAGAAAAAACAATATACATGACACAACCCGAAGGTTTTATTCTACTAGAAAATTAAGGAAAAGTGTGTCTGCTGAAGAGATCCCTTTATAGTTTAAAACAGGCTTCTAGACAGTGGTACTTGAAATTCGATGAATATATGATGGAACTCAAATTTATAAGGTCTCAATTTGATAGTTGTGTCTATTTGAGAAATGATAAGAATGGGAATTAGTCAATTACACATATCTTATACTTTATGTAGATGATATGCTTGTAGCAGGGAAGGATCTTGCTAAAATTGAGAGGATAAAGCAAGAGTTGAAGATGAAGTTTGAAATGAAAGATCTAGGGTGTGTAAGGAGGATTCTTGGGATGAATATTTTCAGTGATAGGAAGAAGGGTTGTTTGTGGCTAAACCAAAAGGATTATATACTGAAAGTAGGGCTGACAAATCGTGCGGGTCGGGTCATTAACGGGTCGACCTGATATCGACCCGACCTGATAAGGCCAATTGGAGGTGGCCAAAAAAACCGGAACCGGGAACCGAATCGGAAAACCGAACCGTTCGGGACCCGAACCCGACCTGATAAGGGAATGCTCGAACCCAACCCGAACCCGACCTGATACACCCAAACCCGAACCCGATATCAACACGATTTGAACCGGGTTGACATGACACGATAGCGACACGATCTGATAATGACCTGATAACAACACGATTTGAATCGGGTTGACACGACACAATAACGACACGATTCGATTACGATATGATAACAACACGAATTTGATTTGATAATAATAATAATAATAATAATAATAATAATAATAATAATAATAATAATAATAATAATAATAATAATAATAATAATAATAATAATAATAATAATACAAGATTCGTCACATATGCTCAACATATCCAATCGACATAGGAGAAATTTAGAATGAGGCATAAAAGTAGAATAAAAGAAACAATAGTTAAAAATGGAAGATATTGAAACCCTAAACTAAACTAAAGTGAAGATAAACTTTGGTGTGCGGCGGAAGTTGGAAGAATGGAAGATATTGAAACCCTAAACTGAAGTGAAGATAAAAAATTAGAAATAAAAAATTAAAAAATTAAAATAAATATTTAATAAAAATAATAATATTACTATCAGGTTACCTGAACCCGACCCGAACCCAACCCGAACCCGACCCGAAATTATCAGGTCGACCCGATAAGGATCCAAACCTTATCGTGCGTGTTACTAACCCATTAATTTCGTGCGGTTTCATGTCGTATTTTCGTGTCGTGTCTAAAATTGCCAGCCCTAACTGAAGGTTCTCAAGAGATATCACATGAATGAAATAAGGTCGGTCACAATACATTTGGTAGCTCATTTCAAACTGTCATCAAGTCAAAGGCCTACTACAGATGAAGAAAAAAAGGAAATGCAAAGGATACCTTATACAAGCATAGTGGGTAGTGTCATGTATACTATTGTTGGGAACCTTGTGGAATATCCTAACCCTTGTTTTGATGATACCAAAATTCATAGGACTTAATTGTAATAGACTAGAATTGCTTTGAACTCAAGTGTTAGAGTTCGGTTCTAGTTTAGTTTGCGGTGTCGAAGACTGAAGACTGAAGACTGAAGAACGAAGGACTGAAGACTGCAGATACCAACTGAAGTATCAGTTGAAGAATCAGTTGAAGACTGATTACTTAATGCGCGCAATGGACTGATACTAAAGTCAAGTATCAGTTGAATATTCCTCCTATGACTGATCTTCCAACGTTCAGAGGAAGCCACATACTCACAAAGTACAGCCGCATTAAATGCAGAGATCTCAGGATATCTTTATCTCTGCAGAGGTCATTCCTATCTGGTGGTTACTTTTCAGAGACGTCACATCTCCTGTCCATCAAGAGAGCCGTTTCCACCCAGACAAGGAACCTCGAAGATTGAAGCCTCAGCCCAAATTCGAATTGCTCTCCAACGGAAGAAATCTTGATGACGTTCTACGCCAACGGATCTATTCAAGAGTTCTCCTACAAATAACGCTCGAGGATCACTTCAACCTTCACCGATTCAACGACATAAGCTGAAGTTTTGCCGAAATTGCTACTCAGCCTAAAGCTTAATCTCCCCAAAGCTTGAATCGAAGAAGAGAATTCCAAAGCCAAAATCAGTCACTGCTGATTACACATATTCTCTTAGACCTTAGGCAAACCTCTGTTTACCCAGAAGCCAAAGGTCAAACTTGCTTCAAAGAACTTGTTCTTTGTAGTAAAGTTGGCACTCGTTCAAACCTCCCTCCCAAAAGAGTGTTTGAGTGATTCGGAGTTCAGGAAGGTACTCTGACTCTGAGTGAGAAGTCTTAGCACGGGTTGTGTTGAGCAGAGAAATCTGACGCGAGTGAAGCGTGGGTCCTGAAGAAGGGTTTTCTTCAGTGGTACGGTTGTGTGCACCCGACAAGCACAGGTTTGGTTTGCAGTGCACCTGTTAAGCACTTGCGGAGTGGATTGTTGGTCTGATCAACAGACCGTGGATGTAGGAAAGGGTTTTTCCGAACCACATAAAAGTCTCTGTGTTGTTTACAGCTTTCAGTTTTACATTCTTACTTGTGTTATTTCTATTGATAAACTAAACACTGATTAACTGCAAAGAGTAACCTAACAACCAACAACGTGCTCCACCAAGGCTATTGCGAAACTAAGTTTAATTTCCACTGCGTATGATATCAGTCTGACTGATCTATCTTTTGATAGTCAGGAAGAATGTTATCATCTCTGTCTTAGCAAACACGACTGAAGCCCTTACGTGCATCAGTTAAGTTCCAACAACTTAACTGATAACTCTTTACTGAAGAGCTTTCAGTATCAGTCGTTAACCCTGTTTGGTCAAAACTGTTTTCAGTAAAACAGGAGTTTGTATTTGCATGCAAAGTTTTGTTTTGATCTCTGACTGAGATCCCTTTGATTGAGGATTTGAAAAATAGCCCATAGGTGTATTTCCCCCCCCCCCATACACCTATTCGAGACCCTCTGGACCTAACAACTATGGTCTGTACTAGACCAGATCTTGCCCATGCAATTAGTGTAATCAACAAATATATGGCTGATCCTGGGAAGTCACATTGTAGTGCATTAAAATGGCTACTAAGGTACTTGAAGGGAAATGCATGAGTAGGTATTATGTTCAGGAAATCTGAATCAAATGAAAATGATTGTTTAGCAGGTTTTGTTGACTTAGATTTTGCTGCTAATCTAGACACAAGAAAGTCCTAGACATGTTACATATTTGGGCTATTTGATCCCGCTATCAGCTGGAAATCTAACCTTCAATCTGTGGTTGCATTATCTACAATCGAAGCAGAGTATATGGATTTAACTGAGGCAATTAAGGAAACTATCTGGTTGAAGGGAATCATTGAGGAGTTTGGAGTCAAGCTGGGTGCAATTCATGTTTACTGTGATAATCAGAGTGCTTTGCACTTAGCAAAGCATCAAGTTTTCCATGAAAGATCCAAACATATAGATGTGAGGCTGCATTTCATTAAAGATATTGTAAGCAAGATGATTGTTAAGTTGACAAAGGTATCTACTGCTGACAATGCGGCTGATATGCTAACCAAGGCATTACCTAGGGAGAAGTACTTTAGGTATTGTCAAGAGTTAGTAAACTTGATTTCTAACTAAAGTCATCAAGTGGGAAGCTTTGTAATGGGGCATGCTTTTGGAAGGGAATCTGGCTAGGATTTGTATTGCATATTTCTGTATACAAGGTGGAGATTTGTGAGAGTGTGTCTACACAGATATGAAGAGGTGCAAGGACTCGTATGTAATTAATTAGTTTTGCATACAGAAGTTTGTTATCTGCTTTATCCAACAGTTTGTTGAGTGCATGAAGGAGTTGCATGCAACAGATTATTGCTCCTGGATATACAGTTCTTTACTTTCACTTTATTCCTGTGTATCTACGTGAAATGTGTGTTGTACAGATCAAGAGAGGAAAAAAAACTAAGGCAAGAAGAGAGAGAGCTAGTTAGACAGAGGGTTTTCAACTGTTTATTGTGTGTTGTGTAAATCTTGATACTTTTCATAGTAAATACAAGTCTCCGTTAATCTTGTCATCATTTCTATTTTAGTAAACAGCTGAAGATCTCATCTTCGTTAATGCAATTTTGATTGATGTCGTAGACGAGGTTGCACATTGATCTTCGAGTTTCGACTCCTGCTGAAGCTTCTCCAATAATGTTGTCTTTTGAGTGCAGCTCAAACCATCTTCTGTACTTCTTGATTTCTTCTGGAGATGGTGGAGGTTCTTTAGTCAGAATTGTTCGCGATCTTTCTGTTGACTTTGGTTCAGCATTTTCTTCAGTGGGAGGAGTTCCTTCTTGACGGATGCCTTCTAGGGCAGCTTCAGTTGGAGTGATCTTTTGATACTGAAGTTCTTCAGCATCTTCGTCCTTTCCTGGTCCCCATACCAACACTTCAGTTGGTTCACTACTTTTCTTTTCAGGACATGAATCCGAGTTTGTTCTGATGAGCAACTGAATAAATTTGTCATTCGCCTCGCGGAAGTGCTCGTAGAATCTTTAGATTGAACCTCGTTGGGTATACTTGTCCTTAGAGATGGATTGAACCTCGTTCAATATTTGGTTAAATATGTACTCCATCTCTTCGACTAATTCGTTTTTTAGCATCAGGAATGTGTCGAACTTTTGACAAGCTATAGATAGCTTATTCTCTTTTATTTCCTCTGATCCGATGCACATTCTTTCAAGAATATCCCACATCTCATTTCCTGTCTTGCACTTGATGATCTTGGTGACATCTTTGTCTGGGACAATTCCAGAGATGATACTCCTGGCAAGATTATTCAGCTCATCTTACTTTCTTTCGTCGGTGGTAAAGTTGGCCTTCAGTTTGATCTGGATTTCATCATATGGGTCTCGTGTGGTGTCCAGTGGTATCTTCTTGACCACTTATGTGATGACGATTGGTCGTTTGGTGATGACTTCCCACATCCGACAGTGTTGAGCTGTGAGGAAACTTTCCAGTTGAAACTTCCATATAACATATCTTTCAATACTGAACGTCATGAGTGATGAGGCTGTGTTGTAATTAGTTTCCATTGAACACAGAAAAGAGATATAACAGATAAAGAACGCACGTAGCACAAGGAAAATGAAAAAGTTTTAAGACCTTCTTTTCGAAAATGATCTAGTTCAGTAGAACCGGGTCAAAGCAAATTGTTCTTGCGAACAACCTGCTCTGATACCAATTGTTAGGTCCCGAAAGGTCAGAATAGGTGTATGGGGAGGAGGGGGAATACACTTATAGGCTATTTTTCAAAACAACAAGCACAACTTTTTGACTGATGAAAGAGTTAAAGAAAACTTTAGTTACAAAGGTTGAAGACTGATACTTAATCTCTCTTCAGTAACGAGATATTAGTTAAGCGCAAAGCTTTAACTGATATGCGTGAGGCTTCAGTCTTGTTGTAAAACAGAGGAGTGTTATGAATCTTACTGACTATCCGAAGATTGATCAGTTAGACTAATAACACTGGCAGCGAAAAACTTTTCTTTTGAAATAGCCTTTATGATTAATACGTTGTCAAGGTCTTAGTTTCACTTTGCAATTAATCAGTTTCAGTTAACTAAGAGTTTGTGCGCATATAAGAAAGTAAAGACTGAAAGCGATAAACGACAAAGAGATTTTTACGTGGTTCGGAATCCAATTCCTACGTCCACGGTCAGTTGATCACACTAACAAACACTCTGGGCTTGTGCTTACAGGTGCACAACAAACCTTACAACTGAAAATCAAATTTTCAGTACCAGCACACTGGGTTGGATTTCTCAAACACTCTTAGCACGCTAAGACACCACAATGCCTTTGCTAGCGCTAGCTAAGATCTGTTGGAGTCAGAACATTGGTTTGAACTCCTCTCGGCTCAAACTCACTTTTGGGTCAGTTGAAATGAGGTTCGAAAACTACCAACTAGATCACAGAGAACAGACTCTCTGTAATCGGTAACTTAGGATTTGGATAAACAAGTATTTGCCTAAGGTTCTAAGAGAATGTATGTAATCAGCAATGGACTGATTTTGACTTTAGGATTCTCTTCTTCGATTCAAACTTTAGAAGGCTTTGATTGGCTGAGTTATGATTTCGACAGCGTTTAATCTTGTGTATTTGAATCGGTGAAGATTGAAGTGATCATCGAGCTCTATTTATAGGAGAGATCTTGAATAGATCCGTTGGCGGAGATGGTCTTCAAGAATTCATTCGTTGGAGAGTAATTCGAATTTGGCTGGGGCTTCAATCTTCGAGGTTCCTTATTTGGTGAGAAATGGCTACTCAGGTACAGGAGGTAAGGCGCCTCTGAAAAGGCAATCACCAAAAAGGAATGCTCTGCAGAGAAAGGACGATACTTAAAATCTCTGCATTTAATGCGGCTGTACTTAGAGTGCGTGGCTTCCTTTAAGCTTATGGAGTATCAGTCCGAGGAAAAATGTTAACTGATACTTGACTTTAGTATCAGTCCGCTGAATCCACGTGGCCTGCATTAATGAATCAGTCATAACTGATTCTTCAGTTGAGAAACTCGTTTAGTCAAATATTAGTATTTGACTCTACCTTTAATCGTGAACATCAGTTGAATTCTTCAGTCTTCAGTCTTTAGTTCTTCGTTCTTCATTATTCATTCATCCAGTCTTCAGAACACTAAACAAACTAGAAGGTGAACTCCAACACTTGAGTTCGAAAGGTTCTAGTCTATTACAAAGAAAACCTAAGGATTTTGGTATCATCAAAACAAGGGCTAGGATATTTCATTAAGTTCTCAACAGTGCCTCTAGGGCATGTTGCATCAAATAAGAACTCTCTGTAAAGAAAGGACGATCTTCAATATCATGCATTTAATGCGGCTGCATGAACATTTAATGCCATCTTCAGAGTATCAGTCCGATGAAGAATGTTAACTGATACTTGTCAGGAATATCAGTCGCTAATTCCATTTGCTCTGCATAAAAGCCTTAATCATCACTGATGATTCAGTGAAGCTCTCATACAGTCAAAACTGATGAATTTTGACTTGTCTTTTGTACTCTTTCCCAGTCGTGGTCTTCAGTCTTCAGTCTTCATTCTTCAATCTAACTAAGGACATGAACTCTAACACTTGAGTTCGAAAAAGTTATAGTCTAAAACAGGAAGAACAAAGAGTTTTGGTATCATCAAAACTAAGGACATGATATTTCAATAAGTTCCCAACAACCTTCATTCGTGCGATGCACGACGGACATCCAAATCAATTAATATATTTAAATAAATAAATATAAATATTAAACATGATCAAAAGGTAAATAAATGCAAAATATATTATAATAAATAAATAAATATTTCATATACAAGCATAGAAAAAAAAAGTTGTAAAAAGTAATGGAGAGAGAAAATAACATATTTTTAAAAAAAAACTTCATAATTTATTTATTTTAAATTTATTTTTGATGATTTTTATATCATATTCAAGATCTTTTCACGAACTTAAGTTTAAGATGTATATTGAATTTTTTTTCATTAATCAAATATAACGATATTTAGAAAACAAAAATTAAAAAAGAGAAGAGAAAAAATTGGTGGAAGAAGAGAGAAAAAAAAGGAGGGAAAAACTCCGCTTTTATATAGATTCATGTTTTTCCATTATAAAGTTTAATATAATATTAATATGGAAATAACGAATGTCTAATGTAGGAATGATGATGACCTTTTATTTAAGTAATAAATTGCTAAAGTTTAATATGTTTTCAATGTGGGATAAAAGATTCAAGATAGCAAAAAATTGTGAATTGAGAAGATGCTACCTAGGATTGATGATGAATGCTGTGTCTTCAATATGTAACTTATTATATACTAATAGATAGCTGAATAATAAAAAATGAATAATACGTATTGAATCTATACATATATAAAAGCTGGTCCATCCATTCAAAAAAATTTCCCGCCCTTTTACTCAATTTATTTTTGGAAAGTTGATCTATATTTGGAAAGTTGACTAATTTATAGGATGATATATATAAATATATATATATATATATATATATTCTTAATTAAATGTAATTAAATCTACATTTAATTGAACGACATTTATTCCCATCAGAATTCATAATGTCTTTGGTGAAAAACCTCTGAATGCTCTTTGATACGCTGCTCAAACATTTTCTACGCCCGATCTCTCGATATTTTTGATGCTATTCCTCAATCAATCTTCACTTACGAGAAGAGGTAATGAACGAAGTAAGGAAACCGATGGTGCCGGTAGAGAGCATGATGGCAACTGCCATTATAAGAGAGTAGCCGAGATAGAGTGTTGCCGACACTGGTCCACTCAGACTTTGGAGGTCGAAGACGAGATAGAGTGTTGAACGACATTTATTCCCATCATCTATATATGAAATTTATATTTAAAATCTATACATATATAAAAGCTGGTCCATCAATCCAAAAAAATTTCCCGCCCTTTTACTCAATTTATTTTTGGTAAGTTGATCTATATTTGGAAAGTTGACTAATTTATAGGATGATATATATATATATATATATATATATTTATATTCTTAATTAAATGTAATTAAATCTACATTTAATTGAACGACATTTATTCCCATCAGAATTCATAATGTCTTTGGTGAAAAACCTCTGAATGCTCTTTGATACGCTGCTCAAACATTTTCTACGCCCGATCTCTCGATATTTTTGATGCTATTCCTCAATCAATCTTCACTGACGAGAAGAGGTAATGAACGAAGTAGAACGAAGTAAGGAAACCGATGGTGCCGGTAGAGAGCATGATGGCAACTGCCATTATAAGAGAGTAGCCGAGATAGAGTGTTGCCGACACTGGTCCACTCAGACTTTGGAGGTCGAAGACGAGATAGAGTGTTGAACGACATTTATTCCCATCATCTATATATGAAATTTATATGTAAAATTTGTAGATCACTAATTTCAATTAAATCTTTTGTGAGAAATATTCATCCAATAAATAAAATTCAAAATATAAATACATATAAATTGCATGGGATCTTGTAGTCATTTGCAAAAGCGAATATTCTTTTTGATTTACACGCAATTTTAGACTATAGATTGTTTTTGAATTCAAGAGAATAAAAAATTATTTACGAACTCGTAGCAATATCTCATATAAATTATTTTTTATTTACACGCTATCTTATAGATTGATTTCTAATTATTTTCAATTAAATCTTTTGGAGATAAACAAAAGAAGGGTCTATATAAGGCGGCTATTAATTTTTTGTTGTGATTTTTGCAAAGTATGACAAATAATAATAATAATAATAATAATAATAATAATAATAATAATAATAATAATAATAATAATAATAATAATAATAATAATAATAATAATAATAATAATAATAAACACGACACAATAGATCATTCAATCATATCTCCATAAATCATGACCCACATTGATTATGTTTCTATGTTTTGTCTAACAAATCAAAATACCAATATACCAATCAACTATCAACGAAATTATGAAATACATATTAAGTAGAGTAAGGTATTGATTTGTATGCATGATTAATGGGATTTTTGTATCATCTTTACAGCTAAACAAAGGAGACGAAGAAGAAGCCTTATCTCAGGCATGCATGACGTCAGATCTAAGAGAGAGAGAGAGGCGATAGTGTGAAATGTGTAATTTGGCAACATTCCATATATATCTCCAAAAAATGTAACAACTTTTTATTATCGTCAAACCAAAATCAACTCCATTATCAAAGCATCTCATTCAATATAATATATTAAATGTGTATCTCCCATCAAATGTGTATCCCCGTGGCCTATATAAACTAACTTTTGGTGTGAAATTTTTACTTATACTCACTTCTTCTTTTGATATTCATCATTTCTCTAATCACAAACATGCCGACCATGTGGTCTTTAGTAAAAAAATTGCAACCAAATAATGCCAGATCTGCAATGAATTAAACATGAGGCTATTTTATTTTGAAAGAGAAAGTTCTCACAGACCATAATGCAGGACATCAAGTATTGATACTAAGGATGACACTGATACCAGTTGATCCATGACTACCGCTCAAGTTTCAACGGCAGCAGTTCCCTATTATTGTTTCTTATGCAATGACTATAAACAAAAGTCAAGGTCAATCACTCTCTCATGTGGGTTTATTTTTTAATAGGCTTGTTTTTAGTCACAGTCAGTTTTATGTAGCTATTTCTAGAGTTACAAGTCAAAGGAGTCTGAAAATCTTGATATGTAATGAAGACAAAGTAGATTATTAATTCTACAAATGTTGTGTATATAAATTATAAAGAAGTGTTCCAAATTTTATAATAATAAGATGACAAGTTTGCAATTGTCTTTTCATGTATTATTATTTTCACCTTTATTTTTAAGTAATTTAAAATGTTAGCCTTAAATATAGTTTAGCAGTAACATAGTTGGTATAACAATTGTATAATAAAATATTTTTAAGTAATTTATTTTAGAGATTATACAAAAGTGTCTTTGAGAATGTTACAATAAAATGCTTATATTGTTCAATGTCTTACTTAATCAGGTATAGACATCCTATGAACTTTTACGTAAATGGATGAATTTTAAAATAAGTTATGATATTTTTTTATTATTTTATATCTTTATTTTAATTTTAATAACTTCCAACAAAAATATATTCATATTTCTTTTAAAAAATTAGTTAAGCAAAACCAAATTTTAACAACATATGTAATCCCGTGCATCGCACGGGTAAAACACTAGTACACTATAACATAAGATGCACATAATCAAGTTTACGCAATGAATTCAACTACAATAGAAGTTGCACAAAATCATTTTTACACTATAATAATCTGTTGACAAAACATATCAGTTTAAACTTAAACACATGCTGCATAATTCTTTAATAAGGCCAAGTATGAATGCCAAAATTGTATGTATTTTTCCTTTTTCTAACGTATTTATGTTTTACCAATCATATTCTGCATATTTTTTTCCTTTTTTCTAACGCATCCAACACTGACCTGCATTATTTCTTGTGAATTATATGGCTAATAATTTGCATGTTTTTAGCTATTCAATTTGAGACTTAGTGGAGATAATTATTTAGCGGAATCAAGAATGTGTGATATGTTTTTAACATTGTGACTAGGCAGGGATAAGCGGATCATATATAGCTATTCTTATGTGTCTTGGGGAATTAATATATTTTTATGAGACCTAACGGAAATAGATAATTTACTAATCAACTATCATAAATTACTCTAGCGATATCGTATGATTATTTATATGATCTTTCATCATGAAGTTAATTGTGTAAATTTAATTGATGAAATTGCATTCCCTATGATCAATTTTTTTTGATTTATTTCTCTTATTTTATTTTGCATTAGATTTATATTTTTAGTTATTTATCATATTTTTGTTTGCTTGCCATAATATTGACTCAATATTTGTTAGGATAACTCATTGTATTTTCGTTTGTCACTACCTGAGAATACAATACTGATAACACTCACTTTCTATGATTTTTAATGTTTATGTGATGTCAATTTTATAGAAAATTGATTGTTTGATTATTGTTTTTGTGATTAAATTGTTTTATCTTTGTGAAATGTGATACTTACTCGTATTTTGTTGAAATCTACAGAAATATTGAAGCTGAATTTGGAAACATGGTATGAATGAAAGTTATAGATCATCTTGATACGAGTTCATGGACACAAACGGATCGCAAATTGGAGTTCAAATGAGGGAGATATGACTGAAACAAGAAAGTCGCGCACAATAATAAAATTGCGGCAACCTACGCAACGATCGCGCGGAGGTCGCCGAAATCACTATTTTCGGAAGACAGACTCGGCGACCTGCGCGGCGATCGCCGCCGAGGTCGCTAAGGGTCCATGTTTTTGAGTATTTCCAGGCTTCTGTTAGTATTTTTGAGTTTTGTACTGTATTCATCCATTGTGCTTCATTTTGTTGACCTATTGTTTAAAACATATTTTCACTATCTTTTCGTATTTTTCAGTTTTTAGGTCTTAATTTTTTTTTTCTACAAGATTGAAGATTCAAGCTATTCATCCTGAATTCTTTTCGAGTTTATCACTTTTATTTATTTCAATTATTTTTTTATCATGTTTTTGATTTGTTTAATTATGTCTGACTACTTTCTTTCCCGATTCTATGATTTGTATATAGTTGATTGAATTTGTGTGCTTGATTTATTGATATCAATTGCCCTCCAGTTTCTGATTCATGATTTATTGTGCTTGATTTCTTTTGAATTATATGGTCAATAGTTTGCATGTCTAGTTGTTCAGTTTTAAGACTTGAATGTGATTATTGTTTAGCCGATTGAGGAAATGATATAGTTTTACATTGAGACTTGAATATGTTAGATTGTCTATAGGAAACTATTATTTGTGAACTATTTGAAGTTAATTTATTATCTTGAGACATAGTGACAAAGAATTTATTAATCTACTTTTATAGTTGTTTGTTAGCGAAAATTATAAATATGACAATGACATTTCATCATAGTTGGATTAAAATTGGTAATTGAGTCAATAGATTAGATATATATGTTTAATTAACGATGATACATTCCATATGGGTCAGTGACTTTATTTTTTTTTTGAGAGGGGTCAGTGACTTTATTATTTGAGTTATTCTTTTGAATTTTATTGTTTTGTTTTGAATTTAGTTTTTATTTTTCATCATATCTCTTTTTGCCTGAATATTGACTTAGTACTTGTTAGGATTATTCATCGTATTTTAGATTATTCAGTCCATGTGGATACGATACTCGATTTGTTATATATATACTACAATTGCACCGTATTATGTGCGGTAATATATTGCTAGGATTTTAGTTATAAGATACTTGACTTATTAATCGTTATCAATTGCACCATTTAATTGAAGTATTTTATTTTTAATATTTTAGTGATGAATATCAATTTATAACTTGTTTGAGGCAATTTGTTAAATATGACAAACTTATGTCATTCTAATTTGACAATGTCGACATGATTATAAACAAAAAAGTCGACTGTCGAATTATCCATTATAATTTATAAAAATCATTCAATTTTCCTTGATATCTTTCACTAATACTCGAAAATAATGAAGCTTATCATAAATAACACAAGGAACCACACCCTTTCATCCCACCAACATTAAAATGAGTATAACTTTTATTTCTTTCGAAAAGGAAGTGAACATTTTTTATATAGACAGAAAATTTTGGTAAAATAAAGAATCGACATTATTAAAATTTAGGACGCATCAAAATTAATTTTTCGAGGAATACAAAAACGCTTCAATGCAGATTTCGCTCCCACTCCATTGCTTTAATTTTAAATAAACTCAAAATTTCAACTTAGCAATCGACAAACCCAAAGCGGGAAATAGCCCAAAACAATTCAACAATCCGCTCAGATGACGTGGCAATACACTATTGGCTGAATACTTGAAGACGCGGATAGCGAAATCAACTTAAAGCATACACCGTCGATCCAACTCCGTAATCAACGGCCAAAACCCACCCTCCATTCCTCCAAAAATTCAAACGACCCCCAAAATCTTCATCCCTCCCGCCCGCTCACTCCCTACTTATACCCCCCACCACCGCCCCTTCCAATCTACCACGCTCAACACATACTAATCTATACATACAAATTTTATCTCTACACCACAATCCTCCTTCATTTTCATCAATGGCTCGCACCAAGCAAACTGCTCGCAAGTCCACTGGCGGCAAGGCGCCGAGGAAGCAGCTCGCCACCAAGGCCGCGAGGAAGTCCGCCCCCGCCACCGGCGGCGTGAAGAAGCCCCACCGCTTCCGCCCTGGGACCGTTGCGCTTCGTGAGATCAGGAAGTACCAGAAGTCGACGGAGCTCCTGATCCGCAAGCTGCCGTTCCAGCGCCTCGTGCGGGAAATCGCGCAGGACTTCAAGACGGATCTGAGGTTCCAGAGCTCTGCCGTGGCAGCGCTGCAGGAGGCAGCGGAGGCCTACCTGGTTGGGCTCTTCGAAGATACCAACCTCTGCGCCATTCACGCCAAGAGGGTGACCATTATGCCCAAGGACATTCAGCTCGCTAGGAGGATCAGGGGCGAGCGCGCTTAGGCTGAGTTGACTCGGGATTTAAATCGTCTTCTGGTTAGGTTTTGGATGTGTTGGATTTCGTTTAGGGGTATTAGTGTAAAAACATGTTTTCAGCGTTAGGGTTTCTAGTTTGTACACCTCTGGTGTAGTTTATTATCAATTACTATTTCAATGAAATCTAATTTCAATTTATTGTTCTCTTGGTGCTTTATTGATCAAATTGTTTAAACTGATTTGTGATGAATAATTGGAAAAATTCTGCTCTAATTAACAGAAAAAAATATGTATGTTGATTATTACACCATGTAATTGGGCAAACGCTAATTGTTGCAAGGACACAACTTTTACGTGCTCTAATTGGCCGAGCGCTTTGATGAAGGCCAGGACCTTTTTGCTTGCAGATGCACCAATGATCCAATTTGATGTATGGAGTTGATGTTGAATAATAAATCGTAGTAGAATTTATTAGAATAGATGAAGTGTGCCTTTGTGGCTACGACCATCTCTTTATTTCTTCAAAGAGGTGATGTGGACTGTATGGAAGATCTTGTTTTTAATCTATGTTAATAGTAGAAATGAAATACTACTAGTAATAATTACGAAAGCACATTTGATTATTGTGAGATGTGAAAAATAGTAAATGTGATGATTCAATTCAATTATGCACATGCCGTGAGAAGTTGTTTTGTTCCATCACTGAATAGATGAATGGTTAGAGGAGCGAGAAAGTCATGAATGAAGTGTGAAATGGAGTTAGGAGAGAAGCACCAGAAGGCATCATCCCTCCCCTGCAGTGTTATATATGCCAAGAGAGATGATCCCAAAGACAAAGGCAGCCATAATGAATACGAGTATGAAGCTGGCTTGGTTGATGGCGGTGGCGGTGGTGGTGGTCGCGATGGCGCAGGAAAGCACAGGCCATCCCTGCGGGAGCACCTTCTTCTCGGCTCTGGTTCAGCTCATCCCATGCAGGTCAGCAGTCGCTCCCTTCAGCCCCATCCCGCCAACCGAGGCCTGCTGCGCTTCCATCAAAGCACTCGGCCAACCTTGTCTCTGCGTGCTTGTCAACGGACCCCCCATTTCTGGGGTTGATCGCGCAATGGCCATTCAGCTCCCGGAGAAGTGCACCGCCAACTTTGAGCCATGTATACTGCTGCCATCGATCACGTGCTGTTAATACTCATTTTCTCTTTTGAGTTGATTTTATATGCTTTTTCTTGTGCAGGTGAAATGGCAAAGTGAGAAACTTTCTGTGGAGTGCTGCTATGCTATGAGATTGGATCAGTGTCTGCACCCACCAACAATACTAGTGTTTGTGGTCGAATAAGTGTCTGAGCAGATTGTACTAGTTTGTTAGCTACTTTGTTTTGAGTTTTTTAGAAACTGTTGTCTTCTTTTTGTCTGCAAAAACAGCCTCTCTACATTTGATTGCTCACAGCAGCAGACCCATTATGCTACTAGCTACTCTGATTCTTCCACACCTCTTTCCAAGATTCATATACACACAAAATTCCAAGTTGTTGATCACTATGAGATATATGATCAAATCATTCAAGAGCAATCTCTATATAATTCAAGTCACAAGATAATCATAACCATAATCATTTATGTGGTGGGATCTAAATAGAACTTTCCATATTCAAAGGATTAGGTTGGTCTTGTGACTTTTCACTCATCTAGCATTACGAGAAAGGATTAAGAACAACAAAAAAATGCATAAAATGCAAGAGCTTTCTATACAAAAATTATTCATAAATACACTTACCAGTTTAGATAATACAATATGGAGTATCCTTCCTCCTTTCTCCCCCCCCCCCCCTCTTCCTGGAGGGTGGGAAGTTGCAACATGCATACATTGAAGAATAGGGCCAATAGGCACTTGATCCTTTCGTGCAACAAAATTTCAAGACTATTTCATTAATGGGCTTTGACAGTGAGGTCACGGGTGAATCAAGACTGAACAATATTCTCATATACTGCACTTGGTTTTAGTCTTGCCAGAAGCAATTACGTGGTAGGACTTGTTTGTTGAGGTGTACCTGAACAAACACATCTTGCTCTCGCGTCGTTGAGCATCTATAAAGAAAGGAGAGAAATATTATTATGGAAGATGAGGTTGGTGAGATGTTTAATGTGAAAGAGATGATGCATCTGTTTCATTACCTGCATTTCTTTCTTCAGTTCTTTGATGTAATCAACTGCCAAGTCCAACATATCAGCCGTGTTCGTTTGCTGCACACATAAATGGCATCAGCGAAAACGCCAAACAAGAAATATTCCAATCCAAATGCAAATAGCACTACAAAATCTACCTTATCCATATTGGGGAAAAGATCTTGCAACTTCTTCATGTTCTTACTAATCCGTGTTCGTCTATTCTGCAAATCAGTGCAAGAGAAGCTGTTAATCTCAATGATCTCCTCTGTTTGAATGGGAGAAATTATGATTCCAAAGCCTAAAGTTGTTACCCTTTCAGCAATACTTCGGGGATGAGTGGCGAAACCCCTTTTTGCTCGAACTTGACAAGGAACTGTCGTCTCTTGTTGGAACTGCAGGAAGTTCTCAACCGCAGCCATCTCCGTGGATGTCTTTGGCAAGCTAAAATGCGATACTAAACCAGAGGACTTTTTCCTGGCTTCTCCATTCTGAATGGAAAATGGATTTCAGCAACAAGTAATTGACCATAGGCAGAAGCAGACGGCAATCAAAACGTATAAGGAAATTGGATACCTCATTGTCCAATCCATTAAAATTGGAAAACATCTTCGAATCACCATCTCTGTTTCTTTTCAAACTGTTGAAGGATGTTTCATTCCAGGAATCATGCTGGAAGGTAGGTTCGTTTCTCAGACGACCATTTTCAGGGCTGAACGCGTCCTGATTTCCAGTTTCGGGTATGCTAGGCATGAATCTCGAGCTTGAAGATGCAGCCGACGTCAAGTTCATGGAACTGCTCAAACCACCAACTGATGAACTGTCTTCTGCAGGATTGGGAACTCTGTAGTCTCCTGCCTCTCCCATTACACCAAAACCTGAGGTCCAAAACAAGTCTTAAGCACTCCAAATTTAACACTACTTGAATTCACAATGAACCATGGCATGATTTATGTCCATTTCATCAACAAAACAGCTAGAGCAGAAAAATCTAGATTACTTCATTCAGTTGAGGCACTTCAAAATCGACTAATGGTAAAAGTATTTCAACTAAACAGAAGGCAGAACTTGTATACATCCGGACGTCCGTTGCATCCACCCCAATTATGGTTCACCAATCCGATTTATTAATATGCAATTAGGGTTCACCAATTAGAGTTCATTAATCACATGATATGGGGAGTCCTCCAAGAACTAGAACTAAGAAAAAGGATAAGAACATATGACGATGACACTTGAATCAATAACATAAAGCAAAAATTATCTGGCAAAAATTGCATTGAATTTGTCTCTCCAATATTATCTTACTCTTATTTAATATTTCTTCTTGTTCCTGATAACAAATCTTGCATCTAGGAACTATTTTTGTAAGCCAGCTCAAAGTCAACCCCCATCCCTCATCTAAAAGCAACAAACTTTTCCAGCTAAATCAACCCTATCTAATGATTCCTAAAGAATATAGCAAGGAGAAAACCCTAAATTATAAGAAATGAAGTAAATTACCATTGAAGAATCCAGCAGGAGAGCTGCTTTGACGAAGCAGATTGGACCTATTCCCATTTTCATCCCTCAACCTCAAATCAACATGATGCTCCATCCCCACAGAGTAAGATCCGGTAACCGCATCATACCCGTTTTGCGCGGGTCGGGGGTCCGCCTCGGCCCCATCTTCCCGCTTCATACCGCTCGAAATCTGATGATCACTACTCTTGGGATTGAGATCGCGCTCTATCAGCGCCGAGAAGAAAGCGTCTGATTCATCGCCGCTGCTGCTGTTGTTATCGGTGTTGGAATCCAGAAGGGCCGCGAACAACGAGCTCGGCGCCGACCGATATCGAGCTAGTCCGGAGCTGTGCTGCTGCTGATTGTTGAAGAAATCCGAGGGCATGAATTCTCTGCTCTTTGAGAATTCGGCATCAGCTGAGACATGCTTGAAATTGGTGTGGTGAGAGGGATTGGCATTGGAGTGAAGGAAGTCTCTGGAGATGGTGTCTGAGCTGAACATAGTTGAATAGCTAGAGAAGACTAGGTTTCTATGTGTGGAAGGTGGCGGAGAACATTAATGGAAACTCCGAGAAGCAGTGGATTCAAAGGATATGGGATTGTTTCTTGAAAAAGGAAATGAGATTGAATGCTGTCGACAGACGAAAAGGGAAGTTGCGGTGAAGTGCGGGTGAGGCACATGTGGTATATATAGGGCGACGGAATTATCGAATTCAACACGTGAAAGGTCAAATTGTCGAATTGGTGCGTTGCATCCGGTCTTTGTTGTGCGAGACTAAAAATGACTCCCATTTTACGCGTATATATCCATTTGCCATGTCACTCGCTCCACGTCATCTCATCATTTTTTTTAAAAACCTAAATTTTCCCAATTTGCACCCTTATTTTTATTCTTATTTTTCGTTTTCACACATTGAAAGCCATAGTAATGTACTAATGTAGTTTCAAATCTTGTTAGGACTACCGACAATATTGTGGGATCCACTTCATCCATTTACTTTTTTGTATCGCGCGCGCAGATATATATATATATATATATATATATATATATATATATATATATATATAGGGTTGAGTTCAACAGAGAATTATCTTTTTATTCATCATGAACAAATTTATGTATTTTACGAACAGATCAACTTAACTAATGAACAGACGTATTTAGTAAAAATATAGAAAAACTCGCCACCAGCAGGATTCGAACCCGGGGCAAATTGCTGTTCATGCGGTACATTGATCTGTTCATTAAAATTATAGATCTGTTCGTTTTTATTTTACGAATTCTCTATTCTCCACAATATTTAGCTTCTCTGTTGAACCCTTCTCTATATATATATATATATAAGTATTATTTTGGATATATATTCATATGCACTAAACAAATTCTAAATATAATATAGATAAATTTACAGTACTCATTTATGCGTGTGAAATATGTCACAGCATAGATAAGCTACGGACTCCCGATGGAAATTGAGAACTGGAAATCGAAAGATGGGATGACATACATTAATTGAGGAAATTAAATTCAAAGATAATTTATTAAAAGGGAGATCACATGCATGGATCAATGCTCAAGATTTATACATTGAGAGTGTGTTTGCTAAATGGAGGGATAATTAATAACACTTATGTTTCCATGATTTTTAGTGTTCATAAGATGTTAATTTTATAGGAATTTGAGTTTTTGATGATTATTTTGCGCTTAAATTGCTTTATCTTATGAAATATGTAACTTGTTCGTACTTTGATGAATTATACAGAAATATGTAGTCTGAATTTGGACCGATAATTTTAATGAAAGTTGTAGTTCGTCTCGATACGAGTTCGTAGGCGCAAACGGTTCGCAAATCTGAGTTCGGACGAAGAAGATATGACCGAAACAAGAAAGTCGCGCAGCAGTGAATAGTGCCCGACGGAAATTTCCGAATTTTCGGGATTTTCGGATTTTATCAGTATTTTCGAGTTCTACACTGTATTTATCTCATGTGCCTATATATAGGTCTTCTTTAGACCTATTTAGGGTTCCCTACTTTATTTCTTAGTTTTATAGCTTTTATTTTTCATTGCTTTCTAGTTTTTAGAACTTGGATCAGATTTATGTAAGGATTGAAGATTCAAGATTGTTTATCAGTTTTATTAAGAGTTTTATTTAATTCAGTTTTTACAATTGCATTCTTTTTAATTATGTTTATGTTTTATTTTGTTATGTCTGGCTAGTTTTCTTAATCTGAACCTAGGGTTTGTACATAGTTGATTAAATATGTGTGTTTGATTTATGGGAAAATTGAACCTAAATACACAAACTTTGCCAAAAATCCATATTTGACGCGAAGTTAGGATTTTACATTTTAATACACCAATTTTCGTTGTTGTCCAAATTTGACACGACTTAATTCTTAAAAATTCAAAAAATAACCCCTTTTTGTAAATAATTAAGACCCACTTATGTTATAATTTGGGACATTTAAACTAAAACAAGATATTTCCTTATGATGTTTTCTTTTAAACCATTTTAGGCGCGGATCAAAGATTAAAAGAAAACATCATAAGGAAATATCTTGTTTGGTTTAAATGTTCCAAATAATAACATAAGTGAGTCTTTGTATAATTATTTACAAAAAGGGGTTGTTTTTTGAATTTTTAAGAATTAAGTCGTGTCAAATTTGGACAACAACGAAAGTTGGTGTATTAAAATGTAAAATCCTAACTTCGCGTCAAATATAGATTTTTGGCAAAGTTTGTGTATTTTCACACAATTATCCCTTGATTTATTGATATCATTTTGCCCTCCAGCTAGTGATTCATGATTCCTGGTGCTTATTATCTTGTGAATTATCTGATCAATAGTTTACATGTCTAGCTGTTCAGTTTGAGTTTTGAATGCGATAATTGTTCAACCGATTCAGGAATGCATGATAAAGTGTTAGCTTTGAGTCTTGAATGCGATATGTGAAGCTATAGAAAGCTATTCTTTGTGTGTTGTTGGGAGTTAATTTATTTAATTTATTCCTTTAAGTCTTGAATGTGATAAGAGATTTATTAATCTACGTTCGTAGGTGTTCGTTAGAGAAGCTTATGAATAGTGTTGTGATCTTTCATCAGAGCTGGATTAAATTGGTAATTGAATCAATAGATTGAATGCATGTGTTTAATTAACGATAGTACATCCCTAGGGCCAGAGTTGTTTATTATTTGATTTGTTCTCTGTTTTTAATTGCTTTGTGTTATTTTAAATTTCAATTCATCAATCATTATTCTGTTGTCTGGATACTGTGAAAGTTTAATTTGGAAGTACTTAGAGTATTTCGATTATCAGTCTATGAGGATACGATACTTGACTTACTCCCTTCGTCCCGTTAATGAAGTCCCCTTTCTTTTGGGCACGAGTATTTAGGAGAGTTAAAGTGAATGTAAAAGTAGTAGGGACCACATAATTAGTGCTTTATTTAATGTTATTTTATTTACTAATTCAATTGACTAATACAAGTACAACAAGGAATATAGCAAAATTAAAAAATTCAATTGACAATGCAAACACTTTGGAGACTTATCCCAGAAATTAGCCGCCCTACCGCTGCAGCCGTGAGCCAAAATCAGCAATGCAATGAAAACTGGAGACTGGATTTTCTTTGTTCCTCTTGAATGCTTCAATAATCTGTTACCACCTCCAAACATACACCATTTTTTCCACATCAAAAACCCTAATTAAGCACGAAACGAATCTAAACTTCGAGCTATCTCAACATCACAACCAACACAGATCATATCCTCGTTATTTTGAACTAATCACACAAAATTAAAATCGAAATCGGCCAAACCAGCTCTATAACACCTTACACTGAAATATGCTTCATTATCAATTCAGAAACCAAATTCAATTGCAAATATGCAACCACACCCCAACAACCAAAACCAGACAATTTTCCCTAAATACCTGCAAATCCCTAAATTATTTGAGCAGATCTGCCCGTGGTGGAAGGCGGCGCAGGAGGAGGTGCGAAGCGGCGGTAGAGGCGGCGCAGGAAGATGGTGGCGAATGCGCGAGGCGCCGGAGGTGCCAGGCGGAGGGCGGCGACTGTTGCGGCAGAGGCGGCGTTGGAGCCCGCGGAGGCGCGAGGCGGCGGAGCAGGAGGAAGGTGGAGGCGTCGCAGGAGGATGGTGGCGGAGGCGTGAGGATGGTGGAGGCGTCAGTGCAAGAGGATAGCGGCGGAGGTGCGAGGCGGTGGATGAAGGCGTGAGGATGGTGGAGGCGTCAGAGAGAAGAGAGGAGAGAGAGTGGCAGATCGGGTGGGTGGGTAGGTTTTAGGGTTAATTTTTATGTTTTATAGTATAGCTAATTAAGTTACTAATTCATCCCTAATTTTAGCCAAAAAAGGAAAGGAGACTTGTTACATGAGACGACTCAAAAAGGAATACGGGACTTAAATATTGGGACGGAGGGAGTACTATTTATGCTATGATTACACCGTGTTAGTTGCAGTATTTTTATTGCTAAAAAAATAGTGATCATTAATATAATAAGGTATACATTTATCACTTAAAGTAGGGATCACATTTATATTTTGTTTGGTTTGAAGGATAATATATTTACCCACTCCTAATAATGGTGGTATAAATTATACCACCATTTCTTAGGTATAAAATTATCCATTTCCCAAGGGATAAGGAGCTGTCCGAAAAGATTTACAATATGCTCGATCGAATTTTTTCATACATCAAAGTAAATGAGATATAATGTGGTAAATGTAGTTTATCCCTTTCTTATACCTCAAAGCAGACAACGTCTGAGTTTGTTTCCAATAAATCGACGGAAGATGGATAACTGTACAATCAACCTTGACATTGAACTAAAGCGTAAACATCAAAGTGTTTGCAACGGAATAATACATTGTGATACATATAACTTCTAAGGTTTTGCATTCATCTTAAGACTCAACTTCTTTAGCTTCGCTTTTTAATTACCTTCAAACGCTAACTTATTGAAGACAAAAAATATTGCAATATAAGCATCTACTAGGCTTAAATTGAATGCTACTTGGTTAAAATCACTTTACTAACTTTCGGAAAAATCGGAGTGTGCAAAATAGTCCACTCCACTTCAAACAATAAACTATTCATGCTCGGTAAGAATTAGGTTTTGGGACTTATGCTATTTAAAATCTACTAGATTTTTTTTTTTTTTTAAGGTGATCGAAACGGATCACCGTGCTATGAGATAATTTCGTTTAATTGAAGAAGGTGGTAGAATATGCAAGAAAAATGGGCATGACTTATATACTCCCTCCGTCTCACAAAAACATGAACGTTTTTCCATTTTGGGGTGTCTCACAAAAACATGAACCTTTCCATTTTAGTACATCATGGCCCACCACTATTTTTCTTTAATTAATTCATTACTCTCACAACACCTTTTAAAGTGGGACCCATTTTTCACTTACTTTAACTCTCAACTAACATTTCTTAAAACCCGTGCATTTCTCTTTGTTCATGTTTTTGTGAGACGGATGGAGTATATGCTTATAAAATGACCTTGATCATCTCTGGATAAGTTCGACCAGAACTTAATTAAAGTGAGGATACAAATATAGAAGTGGCCTTAGGTGAGGGTAAATATGATATTTACTCTAAATTTATCCTTAGAAAAATACCATGATAAAATTATTTAATTTTTACAAACATGAGGATAGCGTACGATTTATTGAAACCAAGGTAATTTTGAAAACCAAAAAATGTGTTTATGTATGAATCCATGGTTTTCGAGGTTTGGCGGTTTTGCAAACCATTTTTGAAAGCTATCAAAACCTTCGAAGCATAGAAAAGTTTGGCTCATTGGATAAAGTAATCTTGTTCTTTCCAACCTGTGAGGGGATGGGGGGTATGATATCTTTGACTAGTGAGAACTGAGAAGGGACATGCAATTAGGAAGTTGGGCGAATCAAATTTAACATAGATTAATATAAAAACAAGAATAATCTCTTTGGTTATTAATTATCATATTATCATAATATCATATGCTTAGTTGAGAGGAGAGAGGAAGTAGGTGGGCCACACGCCCTTTTTAACTTTTAGTTATCAAATCGAAAAGTAGTAGCAAAGACTCGTAACTAGGTCACTCATTTCCTTAGAAGATGCATGCATCCACATATTTTTCATTATTAAATGGTCCCGCTCTATTTACTTTTGTGGAAATTTTGTATTTCCTATTATTCATATGCATTTTATTAATTATTAATTTCTAAAGTTTTATGGAATTGTTATTTTCGATCGAGATAATTAACATGTGGTCCAGGGACCAATAATTGGTGTCAAAGGACAAGAAATTTTGTCGACAACTTGTCGACTAAATTACCAAGAAATTAATAATTAATTTGCTAATTAGCGAACATGATTACACCTGTGAATGATGCTCCACCATTGCGAAACAAATGAGAGTTTACATCATTTTAGAAAAAGTTTTAAAATTCGGGGCATATGACTATACATACTTAACCCAAAATAAAATTTTTAAAAAACTTTGTCTCAACCATCACCCAATTCCATCGAGATCCCGAATTGTACTATATATTCGAGGTTAGCGTCATTTCTCAAACGTATATAACACGCATGCACCTCAACTTACACGATGCTTCAATTTCACAATATACCGCGTATTCTAAGAGAATACGTCAAAGCGTTGTACACTGAGGTTCATTTACTTTGATGGATGAGAAAAAGAGGGATAACAAAAATTTATGCCTTTAAATGTCTATTTTTTTATCTCATATTTTATAAAAAAGAGAAGTTCACCATTTTTTCTTTCTTATTTTCACTTCAAGGAGGAATAATATTATCCCTCCTTAAAGTGAAAATAACGAAGGAAAAATGATGAACTTCTCTTTTGTGTAAAATGTGGAATAATAAAAGAGACATTTAAAGGCATAAATTTTTGTTATCCCTCCATTTAGAGGGATAAAAAAATAAACACACCATGAAGGCTGATTGGTTTGAGAATATTAAATGTATTGAGAATTAAAAATAAATGCGAATAAGTCAATAATTTTATGAATAAATAAAGAGTAAAATTTTGAAGTAGCCAAAATGAAGCATAAAACACAATTTATGGCCACACATTGAAAAAACACAAATTTTGGCCATTTTTATTGCTTTGGACATTTTTACCCTTAATGAGGCGGACCGGGTAGGATCAGGCACGCGGGTCGCGTGCCGGGTCGGGTTAGGCACTTATGACACTATTAGTGCCATAAGTGCCAAGATTTTACTTTGGTTTTATTTTGGATTTCCGTTGGCACTTATGGTAAAACCAAGTAAAATAATCATTTTGGGCACTTATGACACTAATAGTGCCATAAGTGCCATACGTGCAGCACAAATACAGAAACAACAACATCATTTAAACCCTAAATGGAACATCTAAACCTCAAATGGATAATCTAAACCCTAAATGGAATATCTAAACCCTAGGGGGAAGTGTGCACTTATGGCACTTATGGCACTAATAGTGCCATAAGTGCCATACGTGCAGCACACAGATCAGATCAGATCTGCCATGGCTGAAATCGAAGGAGGCGGAGATTAGATCTGCCGATGGAGGAGGCGGCACAATGATCAGATCAGATCCACCGCCTCATCCTCTACTCCGACGAATTCTGCCCAGGCGGCGCGCTGGAGAGAGAGAGAGAGAGAGATGAGAAAGAGAGAGGAGAGAGCGGCAGTCGCTGGTGTAATGCCCCGACTTTTTATTAAGGATTATAGACTTTTAATTATTGATTTAAGGATTTCTTATGGTAATTAGGGTTCAGCATCCATTAATAAAATACGGACTTATGTGAATTTGATGATTACATACGTGATAATTTATTTTTATTTTTATTTCAACGGATGATGCACTCAAAATATATTTTGAGTCCATTAAGAGAATGATGGAGCTCAAAGATTTATTTTGAGTTTTCAAATCGAAAAAAAAAAATTTATGTATTTATTTATTTTTACCGAGAAATTTAGGAATGATGAGTTATAAAAATTTTCCATCAATATTTTTCTCAAATTATTTTCCTATGATGTATTTATAAATTGAGAGAGTGCACTAATGTTAGTGCTATTTATTCTAATTTTGATCACAAGAGTTTTATGCTCTAGCATTTTATTAATTGATGATTAGTCTTACATATATTTTTTTTCTTACACATGTGTTATTACTACACCACATTTTTATATTTACTTAATGTAACACCCCATTATCCTCCACTAATATTTTCTTTTCCCTACCACTAATCTTTTTCCCTACCATCACTAATATTTTCTTTTCCCTACCACTAATCTTTTTCCCTACCACTACTCCTACCTCTCCACCACACTACTCCTTTTCCCCACCACTACATTCTTTCTCCCACTCTCACAACTTTTCTCCCACCATTATCACACTCCATAGAAGCCTTTGAAGCCCCAAGAGAAGTAGCAAAGCAAGGGAGAGTGTGGGAAAACTATAGAGTGAAGGTTGTGCTTCGAGGGTGAGTTTTTCTTTGCTTTTTCTCAACTGAAAATGCTTTATGGCCATGGATTTTTACACATTTGTGTGCTATATTATGTGAGGATATGTTTTATGATTTTGGATGATTATTTTGGTAGAGTTTATTGGGTGAAAAACCGTGCATGAGGTAAGGCAGCGAATCTGCCATAAGCACACTGCTCGGCAGTGTTTTGCAAGGCGATTCCAGCCATCCAAACGGTTCCCAAAAATTCCCAAATTAATTGTGTATCATCTTTCATATGTTTTCTATACTTTGATAAAATTTCAGAAGGTTTGGAGCTCTTATGATTTATTTATGAATTTGTAAACATCACTGCCCATCTGGAATACATTTTTGGTAAACAATCTTTGGGAGGCCATAAGTAAAGTTTCAATCGGTGAAAACCTTTGAAACTTGAATATGTCACTCTAGACTCCCGTATCTTTCTTTTGACATCGGTCTCACCATTTTTGAGTAAGGGAAACAACCGGTATAAATTCTTGAAATCTAGTTCTTATTCCTTGTACCATCCAGTAGATTTTACAAACCTACGACTTTGAGGTGGCAAAGGCCGACTTAAATCTTTGATTCTCAAGCCTATCTTTCTACTGAATATTCACTGACATGTTGGGAACTTACTTGTTCAGTTTTAGAATTTTTGGTGAAGCCTAAAGTGGTTTTTCCGATTTATGTTCTAAATCTGCCAAACTTGAACTCTTTTTGTGCACTGAACTTTAGACAGTCATATCTTCTAAACCATGAATGTTCTTGGAGTAAATCCAACTGTAGAGTGTTATGATCTCTCCCTAGTTTCCAGATTGACCCTTGGGGTTCCCAGTGGAGTTTTGTAAAGGGAGATATGAATTTTTAAAGAAAGCCCACTGACTTGGTTGTAATCTGGAAATCTGAAATTTTCAGATTTTTGCTTGTTAAATACCCATCTTTGAGAGGGCATATCTTGCTCGTTTGAATTTTTTTCATTCGATTCAAATTGGAGAATGATCCTTGAAATGTCTAGTTTCCAGAATGTCTTTTGGAGCCTCATTTGGAGATCCGAGGCAGATTTGATGTCTGTTGCAAAACAACCTCTTAAGAGCTCAAGTTGTTGAATTATTTTCTATGTATCAAAGTTTATTTTAAAGGATGTTTCATGAAAGATTTAGTATATGTGTGTAACGAGTTTGGGACTATTTAATTTAAATGAGGTCCGTTCTTTTATTTAAATTATGATGGACTTTTAATGAATATTTTTGGGATTAAACTCTTATTTCTTGATTTATATAAATTATTTTTTTAAGGACTTATAAATATGAATTTCGTAGGCCTACTGACCTACTGTGATCGACGGTTTGTCGATGTCTAATAGCTTTGAAAATTTTATAGCAAGTCCCTACATGAGTCTTGAGTACCTTGGTAAAATTTCAAGCCATTCCAACTTCATTTGATACTTCTTTAAAATGCAAAACCTAAACTGCACATTACTACCGAGAATTTCAGAGAACAGAGGAAAGAGTCATTCATTTCAGTAGCTTCCTGTGTGATATAGATTTCCAAATTTTTATGGTAGTAACCTTATTGTGTTAGCTAGATATCCACAAAATTTGAGCCCAGTTTGACAACGTTTACTATTTTTCAAAAATCCAAGTTTTCGATTGTTCAAAACTGCCGAACATGGTAGATCGTGGTAAAAACGTCATATCTCTCAAACCACTTGGAGTTTTCGACTCTACTTTTTTTTTTATATGAAACTAGACTCGAATATCTTTCTTTCGGTATGAGTCTCGAGTCCAGGAGATGTCGGAGTCAGAACAGATTAAATTTTGAAGTTGAGTCAGTGTAAAAACAGAGCATGTTTTGATGATGTTTGATTGTGATTCTTATGTGCCTTGTGTGTTTGTGTTGCCTATGTGAATGAATGAGATTAGACGAGGTATGATTGATTTTTGACTGTCTTTAATGTAACGAATTATGGATGCTAGAACCCTAAAACATTAAAAGATACCCTAGGCACGTAGAATTAGACTTTGTCTTATGACAATTTCTTCACGAACTTATCGACTCTTCATCAATGAAGGTCCGGGCGACAGAAAGTGAAGCCGAAGAAGAAACGACTCCACGCCAGCTTTAAGAACAATTGAGGTGGGCATTATTTTATTATTACGTATATAGAGATCCCCTGCGTGACGTAGGCCTCATATGCGAATATATATGCATGATATGTTTTGACTATTTATTCAGTTCTTATGAAATGCTTATATGTTTAATGCCTTTATGAAAATGAAAATGTTATGAAAATGAAATGTTTATGAAATGATTGACTGCCAAAATGTTTATGTTTTTATATGTATCCTATCTGTGTTGGTTCGCCAACTTTAAAGGAAATCCAATTGGGATCCTATGCTAGACAAAGGTCGCTAGCTAGGGTTAACGTGTACACTCATGGAGACCGCGAGTCGCTTGCGACCGGTCTTGGCGTCCGTGGTAAGGAGGCCTCCTTCCCGGCGCGTGACAGAAAGGACAGATATAGATCATATAGACTGAAAATGGGATGCGCATCCACCTTTATGAAAATGAATGAAATGTTTTAGTAAGCGCAGGTCATTCAAGAAAACCCCTGTGTGTTACTGTTGGCAGTTCAATTTATATATGTATGCATGTTGTATTTTCGGCTTATGTCACTGAGTATTTTTATACTCAGCCCTGCATGTATTTCTGAATGTGCAGGTTGAGCAGGCGATGAAATGGATCGGTGTTGAGCGGATTTCCCTTTTGATGTTTATGTAATGAAACCTTGAGTATGCATCTCCATATGCATAACTCACACGTTTTTTTCGCTGCAAACACTCTGACTTATTTATCATTTCTACTTGAACTTATTACTACTTCATTTTAATTAACTTTCAGTTGGGGTCTAGTCGTTATGGCAGACTCATTTGTGAATTACCCAAGTGGTTATATATATATACCACTAGTTTGTTATTAATGTTGGTTACTTAGTAAATCCCCTTTAATTTCCGTTTCTTATTGTTCACCCCAAGTCATAACCCCGGTTAACCCGTCATTGGGATAGTGGGCTGTGACAGAGTGGTATCAGAGCAGTTCGTTTGCTCTGGCACTAGAAACCTTATTCTAAAAAGCCAAGTCTAGTTTGATTCACTAGACATACGTGGGTTAATACGACACCGCTCAACACTCCATTGCATCGTGCTCAATCAAGGAAAAAGGTAACTGCAGTTACAACGTTTTAAAGATGTTATTGTTCTAAACTGTTTCATGAAGATGTTTATGTAAAGAGCATGCTATGATGAAATGTTGAATGTTTTGCCTTTCATGGCATATCATTGCAGTTATGATGATATAATAAGAAGAATGATAGAGAATTGACACATGCTTTCCCAGAAAACATAGATTGCTATAAGTTGCATGATCACGATTCTAAAAGAACATAGACTGCTGGATTAGTAGGATATCTCTACAATCTAGATTCTTGAAGTGATGATTTAGAAGAATGATAGAGAACTTAGAGCATTTCAGCTTCCACAAGAAAACAATGGTTCTTTTGAATTACAAAGAGGAATGAAAAGACATGTACGCGTTGAAGGAAAAGCACGGAATGATGATACAAGATGAATTCAAGGCAAACATTGCATCAAGGGTTTAAGCATAAGTCTCTACGTTCGAATGTTTATACACGATGGAACATCGAATCGACTTATGTTACACGATAGATTATAAAAAGGGCGTGATTTGATTGTCTGCGGGTTATATATATATTTGTGACATACATGGGAAATGGGATCCGAGTCCACTAGAATAGAAGACCTTAAAATAAGTTTAGCTGTCTTAATGAAACTTATGTTTTGTTATGCATAGTATGTTCATAACCTTGTACATTTAAGAGTTTTACGTCTACTTACGTATAAGAAGACTCACACTTTCCCTTATCTATTAAAGAGGGTTACGTCCAGGCATATTCCGATAGTTAGGAAAGCTCCGCGTTTGACCCAGCAGAGACTACTCGGGCATATCGGGATTTTAGTATAGCTTTTGACGACGACATAAGAATTGTTATAGGTCAGTATACACGCCTTTGGACTGTTGCCCATGTCTTTGGGACTACAAGTTATATAAGAAAATATGGTTCGACTGTCTGTATGTAGACCTTGGGGAATAAGAGTCTAGTTCAATAGGACTAGAACCTTAAGTTTGAGCTTTAAGCTGCCACTACGAACTCAAGTTTCGTTATGTATAGTATGTCCACGACTTCTCAAGTTCGGGACAATGTTTCCCGTGTGACTGGGAAGTGATGATGTTGGACCTGGCCAGTCCACATGATCCAAATCTCAGTAGACGTCTTTTGGGTTGAAAACCTATATGTTTCAACTTTCGGTTGAAAAGCCAGACGGGTTCTTACTCGAGGTCATTTTGTTCGACCTTGTAGTTAATCATTTCATACCCTCTGGTCATTCTTTTGAATCTCTTGAACAATTTCTACAACACCTTGCTTTGATGTTGTGTTGATTTTGAGCCTTGCAACTCGTGAGTTGTCATAGTAGATTCCCTTTATCGATAAGACTAAGAAGTATTAGTCTACTGACCTAGTATAACACCCAAACTATAGCTTTGTATAGTTGTCTCTCATTGTGTTTAAATTAGTTGAGATTAGTCTTTGTCCTATGAATATTATCGACCACTCATTATGATAGAAATTCAGAATTCAAATTGAGACCGTAATATAGAGTTTGCGTACATGAACGACTTTCTGTGTTGCATTCCAATTGACTGAATTTGCAGATTTTGGTTGAAGGCCAAAAGAAAAGCGATGACTCAAGAAGAGCTGTCAGATTTGTCTTAGAAGATTTTCAGACGGGGGTATATGACAATTATATTTCTAATAGCCGTTATAAGAGGAAAGGAAAAGAAGTGTTTAATCCAAAGCAAAACAAGATGGGATATGACCAAGTATGACCATATTTTCTGCAGCATGTCCGTTAGGCCCCACAGTAGGTGGACATAGAAGAAAAGATGATAGACAAGTTTCACTCCGGCCTAAGGTACTCGACAATTATACTGAGTTTATGAACTCTGAATTGTTCAGCCAAGCTCTGGACGCCGAGGTAGTAGGCCCGAGATTTGCTCGACCCAAACTCAACTCAGGAAGCAAATGATCAAGGACGGAGGCAAGACTACTATGATAGTCGAAATGGCAAGAGGCCTTGGTAGGAAACATAGTGCCCAAAGGCAAGGACAAGAACATCAAACAAACATAGGACCTGCTAAGGATAAGTAGGGCCAGCCTGGGGTACCTCCATGGCCGAAGTTTTCCAAGTCATATTATGATATATGTTTGGATGATAGTAATACATGTTTTAAATATGGTCAGAAGGGCCATTTTGCTAAAGATTTCCAAGCGAGGCCACAAGGAGGGATGTGAAGATCGAATCAACCGGGTCAAGCACAACCATTTAGGGTCATCCTAGGCCAACAACTACTCTATCCACCACAACCCCCTTAAGTTAGAACCTATGCCCCGCACAAGAATAAATAAGGAAGCAAACAAGGAAACCTAATAAGTATGGGCACGCTACTCAACACACCTGTTATACTTCTGTTCGATACGGGTGCCTCGCATTCTTTCTCTGCAAGTGCATGTGCAAATACCCTAAAACTCATACCTGAAAAGGGCTAATCTGGACATGAGAAATTCTTTACCCATAGGAGGGGCGACGATAGAAACACATGCTTACTCAAACCAAGAGGTAAACATAGGATCATTTAAGGTCATAGTAAACAACTTGCAGTTTATACAATATAGGACATTGATGTAATCCTAGGGATTGACTGGTTAGCTAAGAACTACGCCACAGTTTTATGCAAGGAGCGGAAGATTGCTTTTAACTTTTCGGGGATGGATGCTTTGAGATAAACCTGGGGAACAGGATACCAATTATTTCAGCCTTACAAGCGAGGAAGATGATGAACAAGATAGACTGC